>NW_012130096.1:2931100-2938069 GCF_000143395.1 Atta cephalotes
TGTGCGCGTACATATGTACATGTATGTGTGTGTGTGTGTGTGTGTGTGGGGGGGGGGGGGCGGTGTGTATGTGTGCGCGCGCGCGCGCGCGCAATTCTACGTGTCGCACTAGAGCGATCCGGGGTGCTGGCAGGGTGGCATCGATGCCGAGGGACGGATGGAGCGGCCCCGTAGTTCTGATCGCTTCGAAACCACCCCCGACTCTCTCGCTCCTATCCCGATGCTTTTCACCCTGTACAACCGTGTAATGTACAGTATGCGAGATAAACGCACGTCGACAATGCCAATAGCAACCTGTGCGATTAAATTATAAATGTCAAATTTATCAAAATATGAATATGTCGACGAAAATTAATTTTTATTTCTTTACTTTTCAGGTAAGTCCATAGATGAAGGAACGTATTTCTACATATTCTAGTACAAATAGCAGAGGGTATGTTTATATTTTTTTTGTATCATAAAAAGAATTGTAAAAAGGAATGCACATGTTTAAAGAATACTGTCTTAGCATATTGCATCAGCTACACTGAAAAAGGTTTAGTATTTATAATTGCATGGTAAATAATTATTGTTAGGAGTTTCATTTTTATTATTCCTACAGTGTAATAATGATTATATTTATAATTCTATAAAATATTTATATATATTATACATATAATTGATTTTGAAAATTATTATAATTTGCAGTCATTTTTAAATCAATATATTATATAGATTTGTTGCATATAAAACTATAAATATAATCGTTATTAATGACATTATATCAGTAATAACTATAAAAATAGAGCTTCTAATCATAATTATTTTATCATGAAATAATCATAAATACTAAGCACTTTTCTTTCAGTGTATAAAACTTGAACAGCATTAAATTATACGTTAACATTTATATATAGAGAAAAAGAATTTTACAAATTTGGCCGTGTTATATCCAGAATATTTAAGCAATATAACGTATCTTTAATTATCGCGTAATTTGAGTTATTTGCTCATCACTTTTGAAACTAACGGGATTTTGATAAATCCCCTGGCTGGGGATTTATCATGGCTTTTCCAGTCCGTGATTAAGTTAAAGTGATTATAACTTGGTGCGAATACTTTAGAATATTTTATGCAGGGTGAAAACACTCAAGTCACACAACACCCCTACTGATCACGTTCTCCATCCGAAACAATCGCATCCCCGATAACCATCTCCTCCTTGCGTTGTCACTGAAGCGGAATGTACGTGCGCGTGGCGTGGTGTGTGGCACTGGCGACGGCACGGCATATCGATCACCCCATCCCATCACTTTCCCGGTGGATACGGGTAGCACCAGGCCAGAACTACCACGCTTCCGTCGTTTCCGTCGCGCCCTCCTCACCGTCCACACTCCCTTTCGCGGGGATAGAGCCGCACGAGCCTGCCCGCCCCTGATAACTCACAACTCGTCCATCCATCCATCCCCTGCTCTTTCGTACCCCCTGCTGCTTGCCCCAATCCCCCCGAGATCCCCGTGAACGACCACCGCCACCGACTGACGGTGCTGTCGGGCCCCCTCTCGTGCATCCGATGTTTGTTACGCGGTGGCACGCGCGCTGCTCTTCCTCGTCGTCATCCTCCGCACATGTCAATTCTCGCGGGGTTCGGTTGGTTGCATATCCCTATGGCGGGCAGGTACAGCTCGATACGGTTTTTTCTTTCTTCTTTTTTTAATCATTCCTGCATTACTCGAGTTAGCTTCCGCATGTTTTAAGCGCAAAGTGGGTCCACTTTTGCTAATAGCAAATTTCTTAAAATAAATTTGATCAAAACTCTTACAAATCTATTTATAATTTAAAGTAAAAGATTGTGACAAATATAAAAGAACTGTATGTGTACCATAGAACAAGGTGTTACAAAGAAACTGCATTTTCAATTAATATTACTTAACTTTGTCAATTTCATAAATTATTAAATATACAATATCTTACATATGTAATATTTATTTATATAAAAAGTAAGATGTTCTTTACATTTCCTTTTTTTTAACTTTCTGTATAATTCTATGATATTGGGGCTTACATTATATTTTTATACTAAACTAATAATTTTATAAATGTAGCATTTGCGAAAAAGTACTTTTATATTATGGCTTTCAGTAGCAACAAAAATTCATTATTTCGGAGATGCAGAGTCAAGGCCGAATTCACGCACGTGTGGTCTAGAGGCTATTGGAGATTTGCGAGATTTTCGGGAGCAAAAGCGAGCAACGGGCAGTCGAGGGTGGGTGTGCCTGAGATCAGCATGCTAACGATGTGTACAATTCCGGTACGTCCTCCCCTGCATTCGAGGGATGACGCGTGCACACGTCTGGTCAGAGGATCAAAAGCGATCGTGTGTATCGCTGATCTCTCTTAATCCTCGATATACAGCGAGTGACATTTTTGGTTACGAACGAGTTAAAGCGTTGTCGTTACCTGTGATGTGCTTTCTAACGTGCTTTCTTTCTCCGGTATCTTTTAAAAAATAATTCTCACAGAAATATAATCTCAATATTAATAATTTCAGTATAAGCTATAAATAAATACACATTTAAAGCATTAACTATTAATGACGAATGAAACAAAATTGTTGACATGTATTTTAGCTAGTTTTCAAGATAATTTAACAGCTAGCTATTTGCTAAGAACTAAGTTCTAAAGATACAAATAAATAGCGAAAATTTTTGTTTCTTTTTAATTTGAAAAAATAATTCGATTTTAATACTTAACGTTGCAGATTTAATGTCGGATGCGTAACTTTTCATGTCACCTTCTTTTTATTGTTAACACAACCTTGCATGAAATTATACTTTTGGGTAAACGAGAACATATATTGGTCCATGTGGTTTCAAATCGCATTGCCAGCAGTCATACTGGCAAGCTGCAATTGTATTCGGTCAGGGAACATTACTTCGAGTTAGTCTGTAGTCGATATATAGAGCTCAAGCCGGCATCTGACTAAACTACCAATTTAACAGTAGTTAGTATTCCACTTTCTTGCGTTAAGCTTCGAGTTCTACGGAGTCCTTCCATTAAACGATCATTATATCGAAATTGTCGAAAACTTTTGTGAATCTTCACTCAAGTTTTTTCACTTATTTTCACATGAAAAACGCTAGAGGTATTTCTTGATATTTTTGATAAACACAAAACTTCTGAAACCGTTTTGTCTTAGACATATTAATAATCAAATGTAAACTAGATATTTTAGTAATAATTTGAATGTAAACTAGATATTTTAATT
Source organism: Atta cephalotes (assembly GCF_000143395.1). Classification (NCBI taxonomy): domain Eukaryota; kingdom Metazoa; phylum Arthropoda; class Insecta; order Hymenoptera; family Formicidae; genus Atta; species Atta cephalotes. Next base: position 2,934,348 of record NW_012130096.1, read on the forward strand.
TTTAAATTTTATTAATTTAATAAAGCATTCCTTCGATAAATATTTCCGTTATCTTATAAAATTGTTTTTATTTGTGGGAAATAAAATCTTTGGGGATAAAAGAAATTTGTATATCAAAAATTAGAATTGTATAAAAAAATTAGTTTGGATAAAATTTAGCAGGTTTTTTTTTTTATATATATATATTCCCAATTTGTATCTTAAATTTTGAAAGATGTTACCTTCTGGCTTGTATTTATAAATCATATGAATTAAAATATAAAGACTTTTGAATATAAAATAACAATTAAAGACTAGAGATAGGTAGAGTTAAATATTTGCGCACCACTAACTGCATTTTGATTCTTACAACCCTATCTTTAGTTTTCGATATGTATTTTCAAGATTTGAGTTGTAAAATAGAATAAAAGTTAGAAGAGTTAGAAGTTTTTAATGTATTAGAAATTTTTATCGAACGGTGTAATTATAAGTGTGGAGTATTCTGGATTTTAGATTTCTGAATCTTCGCGAAGTGGCTTAGCCGTTCCAAAACACTTTGGAAGACAGTCAAAATCTTGTCATTTTCCCCTTTCGCCTCTGGATATGGGCAATTTATTGCGCCGAGAAGGAACAAGTTGAATTCACTCGTAAATAATGGATCGCGTTGAAATTTAATACGCAATGTCTAATGATCAGATCTGTCTGCTAAAGGGAAAGTATTATATTATCATATTTGCAGGATTGGAAACATTACTTCATAAAAGTAACGCATTACCGTTACTTACAATTAGAAACTAACGATTCGTTACTTTTTTTGTTACTCTTTTGTAATATTAAAGTAAGATATTGGATTTAAAAATTATTTAATAATTCATATTATGAATTAGTATTAAAATTCTAAGCTAATCTCTGTATAGCAAGGTTTTCTTTATATTGAACTTATATCTAGTAAATCTTCGACAATTCTTTATATTAATATTTTTTAGTTTTTAATATATAATTTATTTTTAGGAAATTAAATGAAAAAGTAATGAAAACGGTATCATAAGTAACTGTTGCATAACAATTTGTTAAAAAATATCTATGCCAAGATTAAGAAATTTAAGGCTCGAGATATTTCATATTACATTTAATTACAGTAAACTTACAGTAAAGTATTTTTTTATCTTTCACGATTGCTAGAACAAGATTTCAGTAATAAGCGAGAAGGTAACATCTTTATTAACTTATATGTAGGATTAGATTACAACGTCACTCGCATGAAATTATCGCGATTGATTTGCAAGGCAATTCTCTCTTAAAGACGATAACACACGATAGTACTGCGTAAACAACAGCGGGGCGAAAACATCGCTTTTTCCAATCATTTGACGGCACTCTCCATCATTTATATCGCGTCACACATTTATATTTATTAAAGCATTCACGTGCACGCACACCCGTATACGTGCGTGCGCACGTATGATAATGCACTTGGAATAAATGTGCCACGAAGAGTCGAGCGCAGCGAGAAACAAAGTGTAATAAATTTCAGGATGCGAGAACGGGAGTGCGAGGAAAAGAGCGCGCTGCCGGAGGGATAGAAGGTCGTATAAGAGGGGTCGTTTCGGTTCGCCGAGCACCGAGGGGTTAGCACGAAGACGTCGCTCGAGTATTCCGAGACTCTTCACACCCGATATATATCAGTAGAAACGAGTGCTCGCACGCGCGAGAGGGTTGCGACCAGTTATCCCCGGAGGGTAGCTATCAACGAGAGGTCAGGGGAACGTCAGGATCATTTTAATTGCTAACCATAACGAGTATCACGTTTGCTGTTAAATTCATAATGTCAAATTATATTTAATCTTAGTTAGTTTTAATTGGAGTTATTTTTAATTGTATCTATAGATCATTGCTTAATATGTCGTTAATTTTATTAAAACAGTAGAGTTGAATAACTTAACTCAAGAAAGTGTATTCTATTTCTACTCAAATTTAGTTAATTATTTACTAAATGCATTATGAACGATATTTTTGAAACTAAGTACAGAAATGGATTGATTTGCATTTTGACACAGATAGAAGTAACAAAATGTTATTTAACTCAAGGAATTACGTTGCTCATTTGATATCTAGCGGTATATGATTTGACATTGGTACTTTTTCAGCTGTAGATTCACGTAAAGAACGGTTTTCATGAAGTATTTAAAAATTTAGCTATATAGATCTAAAAATGATTTTGTTGGACCATCAAAATGTAAAATGCTTAAGCTGGTTGCTAGAAAAATGTCAAAACATTTTGCAACTTTATTCTTTATATTTGAACTTTTATAATTATATAATTATTTTAATGATCCAACAAAATTATTTTCAAATTTGTATCTACTAAATTTTTAAATACTTCAAACAGTTTTTTCCGTATTCCAAATTTATCTAATATATATATAATAGATAAGATAAAATAAGAAAATGATATAATAAATAATATATTACATTAATATATTAAATAATATCTTACATCCTTTTTTTTTGTAAAATTGATAGAGCTGCAAGCAGATCTAGAATGTATTTTTATTTAAATCCGATCGACGATTCTGATCGTATTTTACGCTATGTTACGGCAGATGAAGTGAGACGCGGTCAAATATGAAGCCGCAGAGTTTAATTATCATATCGGTTTTGATCGATCACGAGCGGATATCCAACTTTGATATCGCTGACGATCACGCGGAATTGTTAATGATATTAATTGATACTGCCGAGCATGTTTTGCAAATAGAAACCGCGAGGACGCGGACGTTCGTAAAATATTCGCCATCCTTGACGGTTCCATATAGGGTGAAATTAATTATTTGTATTGAGTTACACGAGCGATTGTAAATGAAATGATGTTTTTCATATATGTCAAGTTCAGAGAAGTATATAATCGGGTTTATTAAATTACAAGCTTTATTTTATATATAAATTTAAGAGAATTCTATATACAGAGTATTTGATAAATAATGATAAAGTTCTCGCGTAGGAGTAGAGTGAATTAAACTAAGTCAAACAGTCCTCTATCATTTTGCAATTTTCGCATTAGTTAACAAGATATTAAATACTAAAAATCATCGAATATTGATTTTCAAAAATTGTTTATTCAAGTACTATTAACTTTACAGAAAAATATTTAGCAAGTCACAAAAATTTATGTTTATTTCCTTCTCATAGAGTTTTGAGAATTTTTTCAGAATTTTTTAGTACTGCATTTTTTCATTTAGTAAAAATGATTGCTTCAATAAGAAAATGCCATACTAAAAAGTTGATAAAAAATTCTGAAAAAATTCTTAGAGCTCTATGAGAAGAAAATAAACAATTTTTATTTCTTATTTTTCTATAAAGCTGGTAGTACTTGAGTAAAAAAATTATTGAAAATTCCAATATTCGGTTTTATTTTTAGTATTTAATATTTTGTTAACTATTGCGAAAATTGCAAAATACAGGATTTTTCGACTCAGTTTAGTCGCTCTCCCCCTATGCGAAAGAATTTTATCGTTATTTATCAAATACCGTTATTTATCAAATACGCACACACACACACACACACACACACACACACACACACACACACACACACACACACACACACACACACACACACACACACACACACACACACACACACACACAACTAACTAACTAACTAATAATAATAATTAATATATAATTAATATAATTAAGTTAACTTTAAACTTAAACGTTTAAACTTTAAAAATTTAAAACTT
>NW_012130096.1:2938089-2944434 GCF_000143395.1 Atta cephalotes
TTACGTTAGTACCTACTCCCTTACCTTACCGTACGTAACGTTAAAGTTACGTTAAGTATTATTACTTATACTTACTTACTTATTACTACTACTACACACACACACACACACACACACACACACACACACACACACACACACACACACACACACACACACACACACACACACACACACACACACACACACACACACACACACACGAAATGTAAAAGTATATATATTTATTAATAGCTTGTAAAAATTTTTAAAACAATAAAATATCAGTTAAAGTTCCAGTCCAGTCGATTATATTTTTTTTAATTTAACTAAAAGCGAAAAGCGAAACAATAATTATGTAATAAAGTTGACTTAAACTTCAAGAATAGATTTTCAAACTATTACGATGGATATTATACATTAATGCACGAAAAGACGATTCTACTCAAGTGTCTAAAAATTTAACTAAATACAAATTTGGAAATAATTTTATTATACTATCAAAACAAATTTGTAGGACACTAAAACTGTTAGAATATCGAGACTTCTTACAATACTGTTTATCATGTTTGAGCTTCCGTAATTATTTTGATGATTCATCAAAATTATTTTTAGATCTATAGCTAAATTTTTAAATATTTTGACAAAATTGTTTCTTTTGTCTATCGATTCTGTTACAATTTTTGATTGATAACGAAATATAATAATATTCTAAATTAATTAATAAAACAGCGTATTTTATAACAGATATTTTATTTTGAATTAAGTTTTTTTAAATTCGATATCCAATCTATTAACAATATATTGTATTATTGTATTAACAATATCAAACCTAATTTTAGAAATAAAATTTATTTTTATTTTGAAAAGTATTTATAGAAATTAATTTTAAAATGATTTGAGACAATGAAGTTTATAAATATCGATCTTAAAGATTTATGACTTAAAAGCGATCTGTGGACAGTAGAATTTCGTTTGTCACATTTTCGCAACAATAGCAAAATCATTTGAGTTTGATTGAGTAATCTCTGGAATGTCGTATTTTATGTATAATAATAAATTTTCCAATAAATTTAGCTTCGCGTGAGAATTTGTGTGCAACTGCACACTAATGCGTCGTATAACTTTTACAGCAACATTTCGCGGCCACTCGGTATACTCGTATAATGCCTGTGCGATATCGATGAAATTCGCCAGCGCGCGAAAGCCGTTCTTCGTGGAAGGATCCCGATGAGGTATTGTCGTCGTTGTCATCGTCGTTCTCGTGTAGGGGTTGTCGTCGTCCCTGAAGAGGCCTGCCGCAAGCTGTGCAAGACGAGACGCGGCAAGGATGAGAGAGGAAAATGCCGCGGATGCCACGACAGCGCGCGGCTCATTTAAGCTTTGGAACTCTCTACCGTCGAGAGGGTGAGCATAACGACGACACTATCGGGTGGCTCCACGCAATTCCCGAGAAAGCATTATGGATTAGATACGCTACGATCAAGATTGATTTCTTGGAAAAAATTGCTAAAAACTGCACTCTCCATCAAGTTTTCACGCTACAAAGTATCGAAGTTTCATGGAAACGATAATAATCTTTTCTTTAGGATTGGAAGATAATAAATATAAAATAATATATGAGATCTTTAGAAAAAGTTAAAAAATGTACATATAATCAGAAAAGGTTAAAAGAATTTATATATAATCTCTTTTCTACAGCTTATATTAAGAAAATATTTTGGTATATACGTATAACCATTTATTTTGTTGATATATATATATATATATTAACAAAAATCTTATTTATTTGTTATTTAAAAAGTGTTATATTCTAATCAAATTTTGAGTAGAACAATTTTTTAATAAAAAAGTAAGAAAATTTTTTATTAGTCATATGTCAACAAAATAAATGATTAAATATACCAAACATTTCTCTCAGGTGTCTTATACATAGAAATTATTATTTCAAAAGTAGATCATAATTTCTGAATTCTAAATTCTGAAGCTGATAAGTTCTGCACATGATAATCCTTTACAGCATTTGTTAATTGAGAAAACGCACTTTTTGTGAACTTTTATGTACATCCTATTTTTGTAGCATGGAAATTTTTTAACGATTGCAATTTTTCAATTTTGCTGATTAGTCGACATTGTTATCATATGTTTTGGCTCACCCGGTAGACTAGAGCACCCGAGAGTGTCGCATCGCATTTCGTGGCAGCCGGTGTCCTCGCGTTTTTCCTCTCTTTTTCGCCCTTTCACCCTTGTCTCGATCCTTTCTGCGACAGATAGACGCGCGCTCGCGCGGAAGCGAGTAACTCGAGCACGAGGAACGACGAGAAAAAGAAAAATCGTGCATCCTTCGGCTCTTCTTCCGTTCCTTCCGGAGTTCGATTCGCGCAGATCTCTCGCGAGATAGACCCAAGAGAGAAACTGAACTCTTGAAGTAAGGGAAAATGAAGAAGAAAAATGAAGGACTCTTTGTAAACCTTCATTTTGTTTCCTTTCTTCTTCATTCTTGTGACCTTGAGATTTTTGAGATTAGAATGGTGTTTAGATTCTAAAAGTATTTCTTTTATTTTAATTTATTATTTTTAATTTATTTTTAGTGAAATTGTTAGTTTAACTTATCTGGAGTATTAATTCTTAAATCGTGCATTTTGAGAAATTGTTCTGTGTACATTGCAACTCTCACAGTTATATAAAATTCAAATTATGAAATAATAATTATTAGTGTAGAAATGTAATAATTATTAGTGTAGAAAAGTTAATAGCTTTATCGAGACATTGTTAAGAACAAGCAGAAGAATCAACAATAATTGTAATAAAGATGAAGATGCTATTTAAGAATACAATAATTATTTCTGTTCGATAAAGAACAAATTTTGGATTGATATATGAAAAAAGGACAAGAATTACGAGTGACATGAAAATAATAAATAAAACGTAAGGATGTAAGAAAATGGACGGAAAAAGAAATGGAAAAGACGAAGTCTCAAAGAATTGAAAATTTTCTAGAATGGAAAATGGAGGGAGGAAGAAGTGGAATTTTCTTTTCGTTCTTGGTTTTCCATTGGAGAACACGAAGGAGTCTGCTTAAGGATTTTGAACAAATGAAAAGGAACAGAGAGATCGAGATAGCTAGAACAAGGAAGATAGCGAACTTTATGGCGCGATATTTCGCAATGGTCAGGAGTTCATTCTTCGTTACTGGTGAACAAGAATAATCGGAGCTTTCCTCTTTGCTGTCGTTATCCTTTTCCATCTTATCGCTGTCTCTTTTTTCAATATCTTGTTTTCTACCTTATACATTTTTCATTTGGCTTTATTGCGAACTATTCATCTAACCTGAATAATTGTTTTAATATAAGTTTATAGAAATTAAATACTATTTAAGTCATATTAATTAGACAATTATGCGATTTACTTTTATCAATGCCTTTATCGTTAAATATTTTAGCAATTTCAGCAATCAAGTTAGAAATTAAGATTCGTACTAGATGAGAATACTGATTTCCAAAAACACGTTATTAGAATTTATTGCAATGGACAATTGCGTATTCGTGGCATGATAAAACACAAGCGGGAAAAAGCGCAATCGTACAAATTGAACAATTTAAGGCTTAAAACCTTGAAACTTAATCTGAAATCGAATCGTAATATATTTATCACAGGCGCGATTTCGCGAGATATAAAAAGAAAAGGGGAAGGCGTGGAGACGCAATCGGCGTTTCCTAATCGTTCTATCCTTCTGGTCCATTCCCGCGTTTCTGTATCTGAAAAAAAGTTCTTTTCCCTTCTCTCCGGGTCGGAATTGCGCGCACGCTTTTTCGAAAGGGCGGATATTATCGCTCTACTCGACGTTCGTGCTTCGAGTGAGCACTCTCGAAAAGCGTCGTCCTCTTCCGTCCTCTCTCATTCCCTCGCCGCCCTCTTCATCCTCTTCTGGGATCCCTGCACGACTCCTATTCCTCCCTACCTTTTTTTTTTATTATCGGCCAACGCTCGACGTCGAAATGATTTTTCGGAGCTTTGCGTTTCCATGACGATGGTACAGAACAGTGCGCGGGATTAATATCAACCGCCTGCAGCTTCGTCCTGTAATCGGGGAAAGGGAAAAATCGCCGCCTCGCCACCTGGTGACCCTCTTCGCCAGGAGAGTCGGTGGGTTAGACGATAATTGGCGGATTTGTGAAATTATGCACGACGACGAATCTGCATCTCTCTTTGTCGAGATGCCTCTACCATGAATTTTGTGACGAATAAAATTAATTAGTACTTGCAATAATTACTGCGATAAAAAAAACTTGTAAGTATATCGGAGAAACTAACGAAAATTATTAAAATTAAAATTTATCTTTAATTGTTCAAATTTTGAGGAAACTATAGTTATGAACATTTTGTTCAACAAAGAAGAAGTCTTAGTCTAAGAAAATCCATAGATAAAGTTTGCTAGTTATAGAGTATCGATTTATACACAAGAAAGAACAATTTTGTTGAAGTATCTAAAAAAATTTAGCCAGATACTGATTTGAAAATAATTTTGCTAGATTATCAAGAAAATTACTCATGATGAGCAGTATTGTAAAAAGTTTTGATATTCTAGCAGCTACTTTGAGTATTTCACATAATCATTTTGATGGTCAAAGTTATTTTCAGATTTGTTTATGAACGAATTATAGACAAATGCCATATCAGTAAGTTTGTTTGTATTGCTAATCATTTTTTGCATTTGTTTTCTTTCTCTTTATCGACGGAATATATATTTATCTCATTTTAAATAATTTTTGGGAATGTAAAGCAACACGAACAAATTTAATTTTGTAAAATTTTACATTTGGAGCGTCAACTTCCAGATTTGTATAGTTAAATTTTTAGATATTTTAACAAAACCATCTTTTCCGTGTAGAATAATAATAGTTACAATAATAACAATAATGATACGATAACATAAGAATACGAGTAGATAAATGAGAATACGAGTAGATACATTTGTGTGAAAATGAAATATCTTCAGAGATAGATCATTTGATGCGGTGGCGAGTCATTAGCGTGACGATGTATTTCCAATACGCTCACTACTTCTGATCGTGGATTCCATGGAAAAAGTGGGCGAAAAACGGGCGCGAGAGTGGAAGCTACCGCATTGACGTCGATGCTTGGGTGGGCGATATTATAGTATATGTATAGTCAATACACCGATAAACGCGACGAAGCGTTGCGGCACGAAGCGAGATAAGGCATTTTGCGTGCGAATGCGTCCGTATGCTGCCTTAATTCGCATCGACGATGGACGATTCCGTTCATTCCATATCGGCTTTCATTTTATATTTTCGGCCGGGCGAGCGCGCGCACGAGCTGTGCGAAAAACGCTGCTGATTTTTTATCGCCGTTTGAAGTGTAGCGCGCCCAAGCGGCAATTACGGCATATTTCCATTAACGCCACGATGTGATTCGAGGGAAAAATTTGAGGGAACTAAAATTTTTAATTCGCCGATGGGAAAAATGCTAATAGACTTCGGTACTTCAATCTCTCTCCCACTTCATTTTCTTATTCATAGAGAAGAAAATATAATTATGATAAATGCGGCAAATAAAGAATATTTTTATAAGATTTAGACATATCTCTCTTTCTATATTCAAGCGTAGATTTTATGATTACTTATTGTTTAAGTAAAAGTTTTTTTTATCTCTGCTCTTGTTGCAACGTTTCTATGTATATATCATGTATTTTAATCTTTAGTACTCATTTATTCTTTTATTTTTATTTTTTTTGTTTTGTTTGCTCTAAATTGCTTTACTATATCATTAAGCTGTTTCATTATGTCTAGTACTTGAGGAGACATAAGTTAGTGTTTATAATCAATTCTTATATTTGAACACCCTGGTAGAAATGTATGCAGTTTTCCTAAATATTTATCCAGTTACTATCTAATATTCTATCTGTATTCTCATTAGTTGTGCCTGAATAGGAAATGGACAAGAACTCGATAGAGTTTTATTCTGTCATTTCATGAATAATTGGCTTGCTTATTAATCAATTTAATATCCATTATTAGTTGTGTTTCTATTCAATAAATGGATTCAGATTTTATGCAACTTTTGTATGCAATAACTGCAAACAAAACGTTACATCCTACTTGAGATCCTAAGTAATTTTCCTTCTCAGTTATTTATAGACAGAAGTTGTTATAACTATTTAGTAACTGCTCAAAAAATGCATGAAATTTCTACTAGATCATCTTAAGACATTATTTAGGACGATCTTAAAATAAGAACGAATTATGATACATCCATTGTTTCAGGGCGTATAATAAATAACTATTCATTCATTCATTCATTCATTCATTCATTCATTCATTCATTCATTCTCTCTCTCTCTCT
>NW_012130096.1:2947477-2951014 GCF_000143395.1 Atta cephalotes
AGGTAATATATATATATATATATATATATATATACATACGAACAAAAACATGTGAGAAAGTGAAGCGATGATAACGAAATGCGTCTGCATTTCCCCATTATCACGTTGTTAGAGTAGTTTACATGTAGCCATGAAATCCGTCCTTGGATATCGAGTCACTAGTATGTATCCACCTTCTCGGCCTTCCTCCGACCCTCTCTCGTCCTCATTCTCTTACACCGTTGATTTGCTTGCCGGTTCGTGTTTGCTCAATCAGTATAATTAATGGGAGCCAGTGACTCATTGCGGCGCGCCCGATTCGATTTCAGTTTCTCGTCGACGAACGGGTCGTTGGAGGGAGGATAGGATGGCGTGCTCGCACCCTTGCGATTTTCGTGTAACCGGGCTCCGTGCGTAGGTGGACACGTGTACTCGTGTTTCCGTAATACTAACGCGTATCTTGGATGGAAAGCTCGACGTCTTCCCAGTGAAGAAAGACGAGAGGTAAGACTGAATGCGAGAAAGATTAATTGAAAGTCCTGATTGATTGAATGAACTTGAAAAATATGAGAATGAACATAGTATTTTAGATCATAAATTGAATACAAGTACGTTTCGGCTGAATTTTAGCCTTCTTCACCTTGATATCGTTAACAATAGAAAACAACTACATACGTGGAAATCTTCGGCTATTTCCCAGTTATTATCCATGACCAGTTGAAGGCTAGAATTTAGCCGAAATGTATTTGTATTCAATTATGTTAAATACATTTAAATATATTGAGGTTCGTCCAATAATTTAAGCGCATCGATTACAGCGCGGATTCCTAAATGCCTTATATTAATTTATAGTTTATCAATTCAGTTGTTATTAAAAGGAATCTTGTTACGGTTACTTATAGAATAGTATTTTAGGTTTAGATAAATATTTGGAAAAATTTCAAAGTATTGACACATGGAAAGAACGTTTTCTTAGTGTTTAAAAATTATATTACATATATGAATGAAAATAATTTTGTTGATCTTATATTAAAAAAATTATGTGATTCGTTGCTAGAAAAAACTTTTTATTATACTCGAGAGTTTTATATATTTTGAAGGTTCAACAAAATTATTTTCAGATTTATATTTATCTAAATTTTTTCAAGCAAAATTTTTCTTTCCGTGTAGAGAATGAAATTAACTTTTGAAGTTGGCCCCCCACTTAACTTTTGAAAAAATTAACTAGCTCATCTTTCGATTGCTCATCTTTTGCACATGCATGCACATTTCAAATTTTTGTTTGCACACTTTTGGTAAAAAAGTTATTAAAAAACAATTTTGGGATGCTAATTTCACATTAGCCCCCAACGAGCACATTAGATTTAACTAGTCTTAATCGATAGCTTTCCACATTTCGAAACAAATCGATTTTTCGTTTGCATACCTTTAGTTAAAATTATTAACAATTAAAGTTTCGAGGATAGTCGACTCAGGTAGATAGGTTTAAATCGCAATTACTACACTCAAAATGGCATGAATGATAAGTTGATTTTTGTTTGCACACCTAGTTGAAAAGTTACTATGTTCAAATCTATTTATAGTTGACTGACCATCTTTGGAACTTTAATGGTTAATAACGTTTTAATTAAAGGTATGCAAATGCAAAATCAACTTGTTTTTCAATGTGCAAACGAAAATCTATCGAGGGTCATCGAGTGGTTTGCCACTCGATGGATTGACTCGCGATTTATATAGATTCGGGTTCAATTCCACTTGTGCTCACATACGCGATTTTACGTCTACCTAGCTGGCCCTCCCCACTTAATCAAATCTTAATGAATAAATTAGATAATGATGCGCTATCTATGTGCTCTCAAAATCCATACAAAAATTTTGTGCTCATTTCGTTTAGCTAAAAGAAGAATAATTTATTTATTAAAAAATTTATTTATTAAATTTATTCATTAAAAAAAAATAATTATTCATTTTAAGATTTGGTTAAGTAATTTGGAGGAGGGGCAGTTAGGCAGACGTCACGACTTTTCGCGTTCAGGATCCAAAAATGACTCCATCTGATAATTAAGAGATCTTTGATCAACCATTCGGATCCGGCGTTAAATGTAAGTATCCTATATCATTGGATATATATTTAATGCCTATACCAATGTTTGGTTTCATATATTGATATAGATACTGAAACACCAGTAGAACAATATCTTCGATATATTTATTCTTCTCCAGAAATTGGTTCAATAAATCTAATTTATTTGTGGTTGAGAGATTAATGTGAAATTAGCCTCTCTAGAATAATTTTTTTTTATCAAAATATTTTTATCAAAAATATCCAAACGAAAATTCGAAATGTGCATACATATGCAAACAATAAACAATCGAATGAGCTATAGAAAGTTAATTTTTTTAAAAGTTGGGAGCCAACTTCACGGATAACGAAATCTTATTCTTCGATTTCGAGTGAAATTTAAATAATATTCTATGAAATTAAATCATTTCAGACTTAGACAATATGATAGTTAATAATAATAGTAGCATCTATTTTTATGAAAAGTATATTGAATTAAATTTTCCGCAATATTTTATCTTTATCATGTTTATCATATTAAAAATAATGAACAGCTTGAACGTATAATTTAGAATGGCTGTAATTCGACCGATGCGCCTGGTTGTTTATGTAAATTTTGTAATTTTGGACTGGTCGCTCTCTAATTTTCCAAACGGAAACACTTTGCGTTTTCCCTAACATTCGCGTCCTGTGTGTGAGCCCACATATGTTCGTCTAGTCGAATTCGATATGGCGATATGGTTTATTGGTACCTTGGTCAACCGGTTACACGTAATTGAAATCTGAATCATGCGTTGGCGTGCGAACGCATGATTTGAAACAGTATGCACGTATCGTCCTGCATGTATGTTAATTAGCCGTTTTAGCCAGCGAGGATTTAATCTCATATTCTTTTTTTTTCACATCAAAAGGAATTATATGAGAAACCGTTCGAAATCATTGACTTTTAAAATTTCTATTATAAAAATGACGAGAGATAAGAATTTTTAAGAAATGAATTGAGGATGACAAGTTCTCAAGAGCATAAATACGCATATTCTAATATTATTACGTATATCTTTCTTAGCCTAACACTCTCGTGTGGTTTTTTTTAACGAATTTCTCGCATGTGTTTCTGATATCAGAATATTATATCTCTGTTTTCATTTTTCTCTTTGACAATTTATAATTAAAGATAAATTATAAATTATAATTAAAGATAAAATTGATTGATAATACTCTATACATTCTTAAAATAAAAATCAATGCAATTTTTTTTTATTGTGGGATAATTTATGTTAACTCTCAGTATTCACATCTACTTGAAAAAAGTCCCTATCTATTTGTATTTTTATAACCCAGCATTTTCTTTTGCTTGTCTCAGATTGTAGTGCATCGATTTTAATTAATTTTTTATCTATGATTTGGAGATTGAAAAAAAAAGACTTTTTAGTTAGCAAGTCTAAAATGTCGTAGCACAAAAGATATTTTGCAATAAGTGAAAAGGAATCAGATAA
>NW_012130096.1:2951598-2966566 GCF_000143395.1 Atta cephalotes
TTTTTAGTTAGCAAGTCTAAAATGTCGTAGCACAAAAGATATTTTGCAATAAGTGAAAAGGAATCAGATAAAAATGTTTGAATTATGAAATTGGGGGGGGGGGGAAATAATCCTTTGTGGATACTGATGATTAAGTATAATAATATATACATGACAAAGTATAATAATATATACATGACAAAGACTTTTTGCTTACTCGAAAAGAATGATTTTGCTAAAGTATCCAAAATGTAGCTAAATACAAATCTGAGAATTTACTTTTATTGAACCATCAAAATAATTATGTAGGGCGCTCAAGTTAGTTATTATGTCGAAACTTTTTTGCAGCATTGCGTGTTATACTTGAGACTTTTACATAATTATTTTGATGATCCGATAAAATTATATAATTTCAGATCTCTATACCTAAATATTTAGTTTTTAATTTTGAAATATTTCTACACTCTATTATCTTGTCGAAGATTTGTATAGGTTTTGTTTTTGTGAATTTATATAATTATTTTTTTTGTTGAAACCTTATTTCGCACGTCTAAATTTTCAGGTACTTTAGTAAAACCATGTTCCACGCCGGAAAATTAATAAAAAATAATTAAATATGGGAACGGGGACGTGTTCAATTAAGTGCAAATTCTTCGTTTTTCTTCTTACGTATCTCGTGCACTTTTTCTATTTCGTATCTCGAAGACAAGCCTGGCGCTAATTCGTACATTAGTGCTTTGTGGCGCGAAGACTGGTGCGATAAAGCGACGGGGGCTGTTAAGACGTTTAAGCTGTTCGCCCGCCCGGCTAATTGTAATCTCGCGCAGCGATTTCGCATTTATCAGATGAACGTTGGCGGCGCGCGGGCAATTAAACGGAAGCGGGAACGCCGAGCGAGTGCGATAAATCGCGCTCGGTGCCGTCGTGCGTGAAGAGGCGGCCCGCAGCGCCGCTAATTTATTCGCTTCGCTGCCTTTTAATCGCGTCGTCGTCGTCGTTCCCCGTCGGTGCCGATAATTGGATAACACGCGGCAAAAACCGTGCCTCCGTCATTTTGGTGACGATACGGCGACACAACGCAACGTGCCGCAAGCGATAACCGTTCTATAAATCTCCGCGAGATCGCACGAGTGGGCGACGGGATATACGTTGCATGCGAGTGCACTTCTCGTTTCTGACGACACGACGAGATACGGAGCGACGCGTGAGCTAATTACTTCGGCGAGTTGATGGAATTTAATCGTTCCAACACGCAGACACGATCGGGGCTGCGTGGTCTATTTCGCGATTTTTCGCATCGTTCTGCAATCCGTAAAGACAGGGTATTAAACATGGAAAGAATTTTGTTGAAATATCTCAAATTTATAGTTAGAGACAGATCTGAAAATAATTCTGTTAGACCATCAAAATAGCAGAGATGCACTGAGAGAAAAATGTCGAAGTATTGAGAAGCAAATGTTACTTACGAAATTTGTGATGGCGAAATATACATTTCTGTGAAATATATTTCATTTTTGTAATATATTATTAATTGTAAAAAAATAAAATAGATGTCTTATTTGCTAGGAATAAAATTTTATTTCCCCCGTATTTAAGTTATTTCAATGAAATAAATATATTTCTCGCAAATAAAGTTTTAGGCATCTTTCTCAGTGTGGGAATTATTTTTACAATAATTTGGCAATGACGTTGCAATTTTGTATGATGATAATGATAACTAATTAAAAACTAAAATTTTTGAGAAATACTTGTTACCGCAATACGCGTTGCGTATTGAAAAAGTATAAGTCTTAACAGTAACTTAAATAAAAAAAATAAAAGTTATTATAAAAAATAACTATATAAAAATAACGGCATTATTTACTTTTTATTTTTCATAATTATATTGAAATCTTAAAATTCTCAAGTATGATAAGCATTGTCGTAAAAAGTTTTGACATTCTACCAGTTTGAGCATCTTGCATAATTATTTTGATGGTCCAAACATAATTATTTTCAGATCTCTGTTTGACTAGATTCTTAAATATCTCAACAAAATCATGTTTTCCATAAATACTCTAAATCGGAAGTCACTAATTATTCATAGTCACTAATTATTCAGTGGAGCATATTTGGCACTGATAATTAGTGAAGTTTAACTAAAAAAGGAAAAATGTGTTTGAGCATTATATAACTATAATACTGATGAATATTTGTTAATTTCAATTTTGGAATATTATATTCATTGAATTTATGCACTATAAAACAAGATTAGTTAGATCACATAATAAAGATCAGATAGGTTAGAAGATCAGAGTTAGGGTTCTCCACATTTCATTCACTGATTGTCAATGGCATACTTGGCACTGATATCAGTGATTATCCACTGATTCTGATTTAGAGAGTAATAAAATAAAAATGTAGTTCTTGTTTTATAATTTTGAAAAGTTAAGAGAAGAGACATTTGTATTTTTTGATTTTTAGTATAATATTATCTGATGAATCATTCATACTTCTGGATTGCTTTTCTCTTTCTTCGTTTTTTCAGTGATGACTTTTTATAGATGCGAAAATAGAGTCGTGCAAAATTATGCGTAGTAATTGCTGTTGTTGCCGATGTGAGCCTTCGTTTAAGTAATTGTAGTTTTCAGAGGGTCGCCGGGGCCATCTCGATACAGTAATCGCCGCGCAGAAGTCCTCCAGAGACCATTCGGTTCGTTAACGTAGAGAACTTAAAGGGGACGGCTCAGTATTTCCTCGGCGACGATGTAATCTTCCGCGAAGAGTCGATGATTGTGCTGTAAATTCATGTACATTCCCTCTTCCTTCACCAAAAATCGATATCTTCGCGAAAAATGAAAATCGACATAAGAGATCATTAACAATGGAATGTTACTTATATTTTTCTTACTACTTCTTAATATTTTTCTGAGTGAAAATTTACTCACATAATTAAGCATTTTCTTTATATTTCTTTGTATCTTTATAAATATTAGAATAACTGAACTAACTCTAACACTATTTTTTTTAAGCTATCAAAATTTTAATAATAAAAACTGTATTAAACTCAGAAAGCACTTGGATGAAAATTCGTTGACAGTAACAGTTAAATATAAACGTTGAACATAAAAATAAAGAGGTGCGGCATGCTTAATGCTAAACATAATCGTTAAAAGAAGCTAAAATAATCAAATTGTGATTGCATTTATGTAATTGCAATGTAATATATAGATTGTAATGTAAATGTACCGTGCATTGAACGGAAAGATTGGTTGAATATGGCATAGCATTTTTAATTGGCTGCAGCAACCAATTAAAAATGCTATGCCATATTTTTTGCCTATCTAATTTGTTGCAGCAGCCAATCTTTTCTTTCAATTTGTAATTATATAGTTAAACAATATCTATATATATATAAATTTTTTTACATAATTTAAGTCCATTCAACGATTGCGTAATAATTATAAATGATTATAAGAATTGACCAATTTCTAGTCGAATATTCTCCTCTTCGATTGTGATTGATCAACAATTACAATCAACAATTCTTACAGCTATATTTATGCAATTGTAGAATAGCCGTATATTTGTAACGATTTAAGATTTTGCAAGCACGCTTACGCATTCGTGATTATACTGGCTGTTGCCGGACTTTCGCTGATCACGAGCTGAAATGCTTACGGATTAACATCTCTGAATTACGAGGATTGTGCGCAAGAGCATCATGTTTCACTAACGCTAAAGCGATAGCGATTCGGTTTCACTGAAATGCCACTGGATCGCCGATTTCGTCGATATAACGGTGATATATACGATGGATTTTCTAGCAGCATCGTGAGTCGGCGTTTTACGTTGCACACACACGTATTTAGTAAGCGTATGTATAACGTGTAATTAGTAACATATCGCGCTTTTTTATCTACGTCCAAGCATCAGAATTATGGCACTCATAGCTTGCAGCTATTAAGGAAGCGAGGATCATAAAATAGGTCTAATCTTTCTCCTCGAATACTGCGTGCAACGCTAAACACTATATAGATACGAAGATTATTATCTAGAAAGAAAAATTTCAATCCAACGGGGATTAAATTTTAATATATTTATGGTGTTCTTAGCACGTTGCAATAACTTGCGTATTTTAACATTAAAATAAGTACCAAACGGTCATGATTGACTTTTATTTTTCCATTTTAAGATTAATATCATATTTATTATGTAAAAAATAGGATATTCTGAAAGTATTTGATTTTTCAATAATTATGGTTCTTTATATATTGATGAAATATTTGATTTATCATCACTTTCTGTATTTTCAAAATAATTCATTTAATTGATCTTTTTAATGAATAAGAAATTTCTAACTGTTAACTGTTAACTGTTAGAGTGATTTAAAAATTTTGTTGTACTTTTCAAATGTTTTGAAAGTAAATCTGCCGTTTTCCGGCATATAGATAATAATTATATGTATATATTTTTGGTACACAGAAAGAACGATTTTTGTTGAAATATCTATAAATATAACTCGATTTGGAAATAATTTTATTGGTGTATCGAAATATTTCTATAGAAAATTCAAGCATGATGAATACTGCAAAAAATTTTATTCTAGCAATTATTTGAGCGTCCTACATAATTTTTATGGTCCAACATTTTTCAGACCTATTTAGTTAAAGTTTTAGATATTTCATCAAAACCATTCGTATCGTGCATCATTTGCTATTAAATTAAATTCTTACTACGAAAAATTTTGCCTCTGAAACAAAGGTGTAGCAAATTCTATGATAATTGCTACATTTAGGTCAGTTTCATCAGCGATGAACGATACTATCGCGTTGAAATAAAAAGTCATGTTAAATTTATAAATAACTTTAAATTTCTCTCTACTTTAAACGTAAATTATTGAGAATTCTGACATAGTTAGAATAGTAAAAAAAAAAAGTACCGACAAACCGCTGCGAAATCCGAGCAAATCGCGTTGCATCGCTGCTATTCGCATTTCCAATTTCACAACGTTAATTCAGAATTAACCAAACAGGCTCGGCCATGGTATAGCGCGATGGACATCGAATAATTGAGTAAAACGCTCGAGGGTGGGCGTCGCTGGTTCTCTCTCGTATCTTCATCTCGCTTTTAACGTTAATAATATGACGCGTGCCTTTTAAACGCGACGCTCTATTAACGCTGAAAGCGAGATATCGGTGCGACCGTCGACAGATGCTGAGTTGGGTCAGGAGATCGCTCGATGAAAGTTTAAACTTGCGGATAACAGCCTGGACGTATTATGGGAGCTATGACAGGCGCGAAGGGAAAAATCGCCATGTCACTTTCGAGCGACAGTGCGCACCACGAAAAATTATTGTGCTACGAATGCGGAAAAAATTGCCCGCTGACGTATGAAACGTTAGCGGGCAATTTTTAGCGAGTCCACCGCGATTTCCACCGGGGTTGTTTCATATCGATTCGTACAACGAATATTTTCGCGAACGATTACATAAGAAAACTTACGAAGCGAGATGATGCAAGTAATATTTTTTTTCGTAGACAGAATACTATTTTTTTTTTTTTTTTCATACTTGTCAGATATTAAAGGAGAAACCCAATTTGGTAACCCAATTTTTTTTAAGATAAAATATTTTGTTATTTTTAACAAAATATTCCGCAATCAATCCGTTTATGTGTTACGATTGATTTTAAAGTAAACAACGTCGATATTAATAAATGCACTTAGTAAATAAATAATAAACTAAATTTGAGTCAATTTAATATATTCTCTTAAAAATTGTTTAATATCCACTGTTTTAATTAGTTAAATGAACGACATATTGAGTAGAGCACTGCCGACTTATTGAAATGATTGAAATAACTTGAATTGAGTATAATTAAACATTATGAATATAACAATGCATACCATACAGTCCAATTTGATTGCTTATAACTTTCATAAAAATGATTACATTAAAAAGTACAATTTTTTTTTAATTATTAGTACATAACGGTATCAAGCAAATGCTATACTTTTATTAATAAAAAATTTATAAATAATTTATAAAAAATGTGCCATATTGAAAAAACGTTTAAAAGAAAAAAATATTTATTATAATAAAAAAAATTATTAATAATAAATTTCGTTATTTATTCATGAAATCCAAGTGCCAAAAAATTGTGGAGGACATCAAACTACTATCAATATACATTTTTATTATAACATATTCAGGATCCTAAATAGTGAGATATTATGAAATGATTTAAAATTCGAAAACGCATATCCAAATATATCCGAAGAAACGTAATAACGTAAATATAATATAATGTAAAATTCCAAAGCGATATGTCATTTTCGCGAGAAAGAGAGAGGAAGAGCACGCTTCCGCATTCACGCAAAATTTTCGGGCGTGCAAGAAACTGCATGCAAAACCGGGAGATTCTCGACAATTGCGACAGTCGTGGCAGGCTATAGTGGGGTCGGCGGGCGCGGGTAGAGGGTAGCTTGCAGGATCACCGAGTCCCTGATATACCCGGCGGGTTGTCGAGGTGGACCGTGGTAATCCTCCTAAACCCCGGCACAATACCGCGTCGGATTCTACAGCGGCCATTAGCGCGGAAGGGGAAAAAAGATTAAAACCTTCGCCGGTCGCCCGCACCGGCGGCGAATCCCGGTTTTATTAATCGTGCACGTTGCGGAAGATAACGTCGTCGACCGGCAGTTTTCAGGAAAAGGGTTAAAGCGCCCCGAGAGACGGAAAAAGGGGAATTTCGGTCCTTGTATATCACAGCGATCGTCGCTGCGAAAAACGACTACCGCGATTGTGGCTGAGCTAAGCGTCTCTTTGTAGAAAAAGTAAGGAGAGGAATATCGAGAAATGTTAATGCAAATATATATATATATATCGACGATGCAATAACTTAAATTTTAAACAAACAAGTATTATAACGCTTGATGATTTGTAAAGAAATATAAAAATCCTAATAACGACCAATAAACGAGCAAAAAGAGATATTAGAATAAAAATAATTGAATTATAGTTAATACATAATTTATGTATATAATTTATGTATAATTATATTATCAAGATTTTTATATTAAATTTTAAACAATAATAAGTAATAATAAAGACTCCTCCTATAGAAACTAAAATTGTAAAAAAAGCTGTGGGAGTCACAGTGCGATTATATATTGTGTATATTATATATAAAGATGTAACGATAATATTATAATTAAATCTTTCAACTCATCTTTGAGTCATCTTCAAATTTTATTTTGAATTTTCGTTTGCACACTTTTGGTAAAAAAGTTATTAAAAAACAATTTTAGGGGGGCTAATTTCATAAAAATCCCTCAACCATCAGCAAATTAAATTTATTTTATCTCCACGATAGATTTTTGTTGCATATATTTAACTAACAAGTTATTAACAAATAAATCTTGAAGGGCTAACTTCACACCACATAAAGTATGTATTTAGCACGAATTTAAAAGAAACAAGTTTCAATTAATACCAATCGATAGATTTTCATTTGCACACTTTCAGAGGTCTGTTTTTACACTAGACTGTACTAGAACTCTTTCTCGCTTTCATCAAATATCAAACATATACTTATTTTGTTCTAAATTCCAGAAATGTACACTAATTTAGCCACAGAAAACAGATCTCAACAGTTAAGCAAATGAATAAGTAAATACGTTTTTAGAATTTTTCGGAAGATGTGTATTCTAGGATTAATAAAACAAGTTGTAAAATAAATAATAAATGTACAATATTTCTCCTTGTTCATATTATTTTATCTGTCTCCTGTATACATATATATTTATGATAAAAAGGAAAAAAATTTTTTAAACATATAAAATTTACAAAAAAAAGACGCGCAAAGTTCTTTTGTAGAACTTCGTACAATCTTTCAGAAGAATCTAGACATATATATTTTCTTTTACGTAAAAAATCTCGTGCGGTAGAAAAGGTAAAATCGCTTTCGTCTACCCGATATATAGCAGCGTTCGTACACACGTAAGAAGCGCGCTGTTGAGCCAGACGTAGCATCAAAAGAGTCGAGCAGCTTTCGCCTTTTATTCCGCGTCCACCATGCCGGATAAAAAGGAACGTCGTGGCGAGAAGAAGAGGAGCCACCCACCTCTCGCTCCCGCCTTCCTTTTTCCCGATTTCTTCTCCCGCGGTTGGAAAGAGGAAAAAAGACGAGTGGGGCAGGTTGCGGGGATGGCGGAAGTGCCTGAGTGCGAAGGAAGAAGCGATGGATGCTGCACAGGAAAGATGGAAAAGAAAAGGATAGAGAAGGAGAAAGGAGATGTTCTCAGAAAGAAAGAGGAAAAGAAGATGCCGTCTTTTCTGGACGGGAGGAGAAAAGAAAGGAAGAGAAAGAGTGAGGAGAGAAAAAGAAGATGAGATGAAAGAGTACGTCCGAATGGTAAAAGAGACGAGAGGGAGTCGAGGGGAAATTCGAACTATGCGTCTTTAGCGGCAAAAGCCACGGATGTACGTCTCTTTTTGCCTTTCTCTGTCTCTCTTACTCTCTTTCTTCCTCGCTGCTCTTTCACAACGAACGAGCACTCCACTGACCTCCAAAGCGAAATTTCCGAGTACCAATGGTTGAACGATGGAAAAGCTCCGACTCTCTTTTACGACGCGTCTTTATTCGCGGTAAGCGAGGAAACATCGTGGAATTAAGATTCACGAATGCCGAGATATGCCAACATGCTCGATCTGAATCCGCCGCTGAATGTGAGGAAATATCGTGAGTTTCAACGATGGGAAGCGAGGTTTTCTTTGAGTCTAGCTAGAACCGTACGATTCTATTCTCTTTATGAGAAGAAAAGCTATCGAGTAGAAAACATTTATGAGGCATAGGTACATAAATTTAGAACTTGGCAGAACTTGGCAAAGAATTATACAAAAATAATATATGAATACATTTAAAAAGAATCTATCGTATCATATTTCTACTTTTGAATTATTAAATGTATGTACATAAACGAATAAATTATTAAATTGAAACAAGTATATCTTATATAATTCAAATATTCTAAATTGTTGCAATTTTGTTTTCAGAATGCGTATATATATTAGAAGATTTTTAGTAGAATTATCGGGAACTATTGCTAAATGTGCTAATATTTATAATATATTTTTTTATATTTTAAGTTTTAGAGGAAAATTATTGTGCTAGATTCGCGAAGTTAGCACGCGTATTTTCATATCTGGTTTTTTTTTATATAAAAAATGCGAAATTTTTTTTTATTTTTATGTAAATCTGTAGAACTATGAAGAGTGCTACTGGAACTGTTATATTAATAGAATGTCTTGCTAGCTTCACAGATCCATATAAACATGAATGAATAAGTATTCGCAATGCAAATTCATATCGAAATAAATTCTCGAGCAACGGATTAAATAAAAAAATGAATACTCAATCCTCATTTTTTATGGGTTCTATCATCACTCGAGTCTTTTCCCAAGTCGTTTTTTAAGGATGTATCAGGAGTATAATCTCTTCAAAAGTGACTGAAATTGGAATTTTATTCTTTTTGTACAAAAATGTGATTATATCACATGAAATAGTTTAATAAGATCAACATTTATATTTAACAACATAATTTTATATAACTTAAACTCGTTTTATTTTAATTTTTAAAAGCAAGTCCGCTTCTCTTTCTCTCTCTTTCTCTCTTTCGCTCGTGCTAAAAATAATTTTTTATCCAGGCTTTAAGTCGCCGCCTAATTTTTTATTTTCACAAATACAATAGAAAAATCTGTAATCTTTTCATAATGTTATCATTTTTAAAAAATACGTGTAATAAAATTTTTAAATTCGTCCATTGCAGTCGCGACACGCGACATTTTCCTATTGTATACTGCGATGGAATCTGATCGAAATGCAATCGCGAAAATAATGCAAAAAAAAATTAAGTGACTCGCTAAATACTTATGAATCTTGACGTGATTAATGAAATTAAATCAATGACTAATTTAGAAACAGATTCGAAAATATGCAATGATTCGAAATTCAGCATTGCGCGTCCAAAATATACACAGTATATTTTGGACGCGCAAATTCAATGAAATACGTGTATTATGTGCTAATAAATGATCGATATATCATAATTTTCCATTACTTGAATAAACTCGATCCGACGATTTGTATATTGTATTATTTCACGCTCACAATCCAAAAGTGATGAGGAAATTACGTTGAAAATCAGTGAAAAATTCAAAACGCGATACGTTTGAATCTAATTGTTAAAGAAATTATTATCAACCGCATAAATATCGTGATAAAACAATAATTTGCAATTCTCATTCCCCTCAATTCCGTGAGATGAATAAATTGCGCGAAATATACCTGGAGTCGGTGCATTTACAATTGTTAATCGCGGGAGTTAATTAATCGGGCTGATAGCAGCTAATTGTTCGTAAAAAATAATCTCATTTAGTATCTTCTGGTATTTGACACGATCGCATTTTCGTCAATTAATATATACGACGATATGCGAAACGGTTGTAATCTGCTCGTTTGAGTCTCATTATGTGAATGACAATACAAGTGTAGCATGTGGTGGCCTTGCAAAACAAATGCCAAGGCCGCGTGTCAATCGACTTGTTTCTTCGGAATATACTCGACATATATTTTACGATATATTTTGCACATTTTAGATTAATTTTGATGTATACGGACAAGTGTAACGCAGCAATCTATCTGATATTCATTTAAAAAGCACGATGTAATATATCGTAAAATTTACGTAACTTAATTTGTTATTACTTTTAATTAATATCAAATTTTTACATTTCGAAACGATTAAAATCGAAGCGATTTTATGAATCAAAGTTATCATTTTCTTTTTCTCGCTTTCTTTAATAAAATTCTAAGATAAAATTCTAAGAATATATAAATTTTTTATATATATAAATTTATATATAAATTTATATATAATATATATAAATATATAAATATATAAATTTATATATACGTATATATAAATTTTTTAATGTAATTGTTCTCTTTTCAAGCTAGCGGAAAAACGTTACGAAATTCAAAAATTGTTAACGTATCGCTTTCTTATTTTAAAAAAGGTACACAACTAAAAAATTGATTTTCGAGTTGTATTGATACTTAAATAACATTAAATTAACAACATAATTAATTAAATATAACATTTTAACATTATTTTTATATTAATTGTTCACTTATATAAATTGTGTTATTTAAACACTAAAAAATATTGAATATCAATTTAACATAAAATATCTAAGTAACATAATCATAACATAATCAACGAACGAATTAAATTAGTTTTCAAGATGTATTATGTCTCTCGACTATTTTTAGTTAAATCCTTCGGTAGAAACGCGGTTATAAATACAAGCGTTAATTGCGTATACATTATGCACGTGCTAATCTCATGTAGCGACGAACTTCCGGTTTTTTCTTTTTTTCTCGCGTCGCATTTCGTGTGAACTCATGTGCCATAAAACTTGGATGCTTTCGGGTGGGAGTTTTTATATGTGAATAGGTCGCGGACTTTTCTACCATCGCGGTGTCTTTCTTCTGTGCGTTATTTGACATTCTTTCGTATCCGCGATCATTTGATCTCCTCCCTTTCTTTCTGTTTTCTCACATCTTTTTTCCTTTCTGCTTCTCTTTATCATTCCTTCCTCTATGCAAATGTAAAGTTCTCTTCAAGTTGAAGCGGCAAAATAATTTGATCAACATAAAACTTTGTGATCATACTTTTTGATACTTTTTTGTCACTGTGTGTGTGTGTGTGTGTGTGTGTGTGTGTGTGTGCGTGCGTGTGTGCGTGCGTGTGCGTATATGTGTGTGTAAATTGTAATTTTTTTACAATACTGTTTATAACGGGTTTGTTAATGATAAAAAAATTTATCGATAAAGACATAGTTTTATTTTTTCGCTCCCATTTTGCAATTGAATTCTCGCAATCTCGTGCAATGCGCTCGTAACTTCGCACTCATAACTATTGCGAACGCCCGGAGCACTTTCCCAACGCGTTTTCCTTTGCATCGGTGCAATTATGCGAGCACGGCAATTCGTTGCGTCTCGTACGCGTTACGATCGATGCGCGTTTTCCACGGAAAGACTAAATGGGTTAAAAAACCAGAGGGATACGCGTAACTGGATGTATGCCAAGAGAAAGAGATAGTGAAATGGTCGAGGGAAAGAGAGAGAGAGGTACGCGACGAGAGGTGCGTACACGCTTGTCGCGAGATTTTCCGGGAAATCGCCGACGCGACATTCACAAGCGGGGAAAACTTGTAATTGGTTTGTGGTAAGCCGACGTTTAAATTTCGAAACGCTCGCTCGCCCGTTCGTGTTTCACGTGCATTACGCCGGAAACGGTCGCGACACGCAACTTCCACAATTCGACTAGTTTAGGCAAAACAAAGCGATCCCATCGGCCTTTTTTTCGCCTCGCTCAGTGATTTCATCAGTTTGTGGCTCGTAAAATGTCGTATGCGCTTTACGATGGATCATGTGATTTATTCTCTGCTACATGAGTCAGTTACATCGATTG
Source organism: Atta cephalotes (assembly GCF_000143395.1). Lineage (NCBI taxonomy): Eukaryota > Metazoa > Arthropoda > Insecta > Hymenoptera > Formicidae > Atta > Atta cephalotes. The sequence continues at coordinate 2,964,098 of NW_012130096.1, forward strand.
ATAGTCATATTGTGAAGGAGATTTCATTGTCATAAAGTAGATTTTACCAAAGAATATTTCATCAAGATTTATTCTTCACTTAGATATCCATTAAATATTTTCATCAAGGAGAATCGTTCCAAAAGAATAAAATTGTTAAATGAATATTATTTATTTTAAACATTCGTATAGCATCTGCCTTCCAAATTGCGTGACTCTTGAATTAATTCGATATGCTCTGTGAGATTTTAAGTTTGAAGTCTGTAGTTAGAAAAAAGATTTGAGCATTCTATGAATTTATAAAATATGGAAATACATCAACTTTGTGAAGCTGTTAGTTTGGAATTTTTATTATATAAATCTATATAAATCTCGATTGTACGACAAACGATACTTTTCATATGAAAGAAATCTTTGAAACAGCCTGTAGTGCAATATCGGTGTTGCCGCGTGCGGCAAATATTCGTCGGCAGCCACCCAAGTGGACCACCGGCTAACAGAAAAGATCAAGGAGAAGTAGAAACGGTGAAGAAAACGAGAGCTGAAGCAAATGGAATGTTCGAGATACTAGAACAATGCGAACATTTAGAGAACCGATAGAAGGGTGAAAGTTTGTTTGTGGATATTTAAGTTTCCATCGATTTTCTGGTTCCAAAATTTTTAGACACTAAAATTATACTCGTTTTAATCATTCAGTGGTGAATCTTAAACTTTTGTTTTTATTCGTGTTTAACACGAATGACATTTTGGTGAGACAACAAAGTTTTTGATTAATGAACCGACAAAATATACAAGAACGCTATTTTCGTGAAATAAAATAGACTTTCTGTTTATTATAACCAGAAATTCTATTTGATCTGATCAAAGTGTCATTTTTATCGGTACGTTTTTGAGTTTCTCTTGTTTATTAAAAATAATTTCTTTACCCGAAAAATATTTTGATTAAATAAGAATACCATTTTGATAAAATCAAACAGAATTTCTGATTATTATGACCAAAGTACTACCAATTTTCGTACATATTGTTGTTTGAATATACGTCTTTTCTGTCAGTTAAAAATTTCTTTGTCTACACTGAAAGAAATATTTTCATTAAATCGACAAAATACGCTAACAAGAATAACATTTTGATAAAATCAAACAGAATCCCTGGTTATACTTTGATTAATCAAAAATTCTACTTGATTTTACCAAAAATGAAAAACATTCTTATTTGTACATTTCGTCGGTTTAATCAAAGTACTTTTCTGAATGTAAGTGAAGAAACCATTTTTAACCAACAGAAATGACGTAGACATCATCAACCGTAAGCTTATACGAAAGTGTATTATAGTTTGCTTGTTCACTTTCCTGGATCGGACAATTCCAGCGACGGTGTAACGATCCGGTTGTGAGGCAGTTGCGAGAACGAACTTGTATAATTTTCGCGAACGCCGTCGAGAAGTGATTCTGAAGTGACGGCGACCCTCGTCGTTGCACACGGTTGAACCGGTAGCGTGCCGCGCCGTAGTCGTTGCGAAACTTTCAAGTGACCCTCATCGTCCCCAGAGACGAACCAGGCAACCACTCGCTGACTCCAAACGGTCCGACACGAGGGACGTCCGCAGGTTCGGAATAAGTGGCGGACCAGCCTCTCGTTAATGGCACACGTCTCTCCGAAAACTTTCTGTTGTCTGTCTAGCGACACGATGCTTTGCTTCGTAAATAAACGTGCTTATATTTCAATAAATTTCTACGCAAGGTTTTTAAATGGAAGTTGAAATTTTATATACCTATACGTGAATTATAATAGTCACTTTTATAATCAATTCAGTCAATATGACTGAAAGATTATTTCTGGCGAATTATATATTCCTAAAATAGACGAATTATATCATATATTCCTCTGCTTATTTGAAATATTATTATAAATATAATATTGTTCAAAGTGTGGCGTATCTCCAATCTAACTTGTTACAGCTTTTATAAAAATGAACATATTGTCATAAATTTTTTTTCAATCGAAATCAGACGGAGTATAAGGAGTATAAAGTAAATGTATATGTACCTTAATTAGTAAAATGTTACAAACAGAAATAAATGAAATAAATAGAAGTTTCAAGACATTTTTTGTCTAAAAATGTGTTATATTGAGATTGGCACTGAAGTGTTATAAATACAAGCAGTATTTAAAGTAAATGTTGCAAATTTACATTATTGATAGGACTAGTCAAAAATGGAATAATAACAAATTAATAGCTCTAGACGTCACATTTGCAAACTTATGTAAAAAACATTTATGGAAGTTTGTAAAAATGTGTCGCACCGAACTAGGATATGCATGTTCATACGAGAACAAAGACGCTCATTTTTTGCACGTTGCTGAGAATCGAACGAGAGTAATTATCGAATGCTAATGGCATCGACGGTTTAACTGTCGTCCGTAATAAGCAGTGATCCGCTCTCTCAGCACCTCTCTTCCGTTCTCCTCTTTCTCTCTCTCTCTCTCTC
>NW_012130096.1:2967863-2974462 GCF_000143395.1 Atta cephalotes
CACATATATATATATATATATATATATATATATATATATGTAGGATTGTCCAATTTAATATTTGTTATTTTTGTACTGTTTGGTTTTTTATTTACAATTTTCCTCTTTCCTTTGTATTAAAAGTAATAATATTTTCTGTTAATAAAGCGTTTAACATTTTTTCATTATCTAAATCTATTTATGTAGAGAAATTTGTGAAAAATGATGCGTGTAAATATATAGTGGAATTTTTATTGGATAATTTTTTATATGAATCGATTGCTAATTATTCAAGAGAGAAAAAAGCAAATTTTAGCTATAAATAAATTGCGAGGCTAACTCACTTTTTCTCGATGCAATCGCGGAATGGATTTTTCGACGGTGGTCGAAACTACCGGAAGTCGGGCGTCACGAGCTCTTCCGTTACTCCGTCATTTCCGGGCAGGCTTGTAATTTTCGTCCTATAACGCCGCGTACGCGGCGACCGCGTTCGTCGACGATCATTGATCAATTTCGTGGGGAAAGAACACGGGATAAATTGAAAAATTGTCAGGCTCGAATTGGTGGGGTGGCCGTCCAAAAAGGACGAAAAAAATAAAAAAAACCCGCGCTTGCACACGTCGAGATTTTTTTGTTCGATTGAACGCACTTCCACAGCGGCGTGACACACCACTGAACATCGCTTTAAAACAACTGCGAAACGGTATTATTTGTCCGTCGAAATTTCCAAGAGTGGGATAGTGGCGACAATTTCTCGTGTCACGTGTGTAGGAGTGAAGAAAAATTCGGACGGGAATCTTTGTCAGAGTCAATTCGACGAATTCGATGAATCCTTCGGCAGAACCGATTAGCAGTTTCGTTCGAATATTTAGCTGTTTGTTTTATTGATTTTTTTTTTTAAGGATGTGTTAGAAGTATTTTTTTCACAAAATTAGGAAAAAAATTACACATTTTGTAGGACGCGCAAATTAATTGCTAGAAAACTTTTTGCGAACATAGCTCATTGTGCTTGAGATTTCTATATGTAATTATTTTGACAACAAAATTTTTAAATTTATATTTAGTTAAATTTTTAGATACTTTAACAAAACTTCGTTCTTTCCGTCTAAATACAATATACGTGAAAAAGCAGCAAACTATTCTTATGTATAAAATATTGTGTATATAATATTTAATATTTTTCTTAGTTTCCTTCTCTCCCTATTTAAACAATAAACTTTGGAAGCTTATTTCTCAATTTTTTGATCTAAATCTGTTTGGCACACATTTATATTTTTTATATTAATTACACATCTAGAAATAATTTGTGCATAGAAATAATGATTTTGAATGATGAGCTGAACTATCTTAAAATTTAGGTAAATATGCAGATCTATTGTTGAACCAAAATTAAGAAAATTTGCAGTCTGATGATCAATGCTGCAAAAAGTTTTAACATTCCAGTAATTAATTTGAGCGTTCTAATTATTTTGATAGTTTAAGAAAATTACGTCTAAATCTGTATCTAATTAAATTTTTAGATTCAGCAAAACTTCTTTCTTAATAAAATTAAATATTTCCTCGAGTATTTTCGTGTAAAATTAAATATGTCGACTGTTATATTTTTACTGGGTCACGTCGAAAGAAGAAATCGATCTCGTCAATCCTGTGCCTGTGTGAAGTTGGTCTGTGAAGTTTCATCGGACAGTGGGAGGGAAACGAACAGGATCCTTATACTCGAGAGGTCTACGAGGTTGAGCTTCGTTGCTGTCACATGCAGTCGACGTCACAATGAACGTTCGCTGCGACGATTCCTCTTCGTCGTCATCCTCGTCCACCATCTCCTTCCACCGACTGGTTGCCCTTCTGACCCTTCTCCTTCCACGGCCGACCTTTCAATCAAAGGCCATTGATGAAGTCGCTAATAGCCGGCTCTGAACAATCCTGTGGATCACGAGAGAAAATTCTCCGAGCTATACATGAGCAGCTATACATGAGGGAGATGGTGTCCCTGAATGTCACCAACGAAATTATTCTCGTAGATCGTTCCTCTCCCTTTTCTCTTCTGAGTAATGCAGCTCGTTGCAGTTGTGCTCGCTACGATGATGCATTCTTCCTAGTTTTTTCCCGTCGTTTTTTTTTTTATTTTTTTTCTCTTCTTTCTTCTTCCAGAGAAAGAGAGACGGTAAGTTTTGCGATGACACGCGAGTGAAATTGGATATTGCCTCTGCCGTAATAATTTTTTATTTAATGCTTCCATATAGGAGCTTGCGTATTATTCGATTTCGCGTCTAAAAATGGTGAGAGGGCAAACGCGTGTTTCGCTTTCGGTCAAAAACAAAATGGGAAAAAAACGGAAGTTGAGGGAACGATCGGTTTGGCTATATCCCCCGTTGTCCGTCCATTATTTATTCGGCGAACTATGCATTCGTAATCTGCAGCCGTATCGGTCGCGCTTCTGCTCGATTCGCTTTTTTGCGTGCCCCGGCCGTCGCTTTTTTCCGCATTTTTTTCGGCAAAACGCGCGACGCTCTCTTCGAGACCGGAAATGAACGATGTTCGCTCGTGGCCTCGCGCTGGTATACCGCGCATTCGTTTGACACACGCCGATCGCACGTCGTGTAAAAAGAGCCGTTCCCTTCTTTTTTTTTTGATAAACGAACGAGAGCACAGTTATGTCTAACTTGTATAAATCAGTAAATGCTGCAGCATTTATAAATAGTTTTGATAACTAGAATCTTTCATTCAACAAGAATGGAACTTGAAGTTTTGAATGTGAAAAAGATCTTTTTGTAGAATAAAATTTCAATATCGTTGCGTTGATAGAAAAATGACACGTCTTAAAATTAGCAACTTTCCACTTTCCAGTAGATCATATTTTAAATTGGGACAATTTAACATCAGAAGTAGTCATTATTGAGCCATTCCTATTTTCCACCATTCCTATTTTCCACCATTTCTATTTTTTGATATATTTTTTTGCATAAAAATAGGATTGCTTGAAATTTTTTAACTTTTCAGTAATTACGTCTTTTATACTGATGAAATATTTTCATCACTTTCTTTTTTTCACAAAAATTTATTTGCTTGATCCTTTTAGTGAGTAAAAAACGTTGATACTTTTAGTATTAATTAGAAGTGAATATGCAATTCCTATAATTTTATTTTCTTTCCATTTTATACTTTCAATTGTAATATATTCTTTAAAAATTATGTTATGAATTTTCGAAATTTAAAATTGCAACTCTAATATAGTGCTAATTTTTAATGAAAGAAATTCGATTTTTAAATAATTTCAATATATTTTTTATGCAAGAACGACACATTGAGAAAAAAAAATGATTACAATTAAACTATAATTTATAATTGTTTTAACCGTATAAATATAGTCAGTTATGCTGTCAATAATAGTTACACACTGCTTGAAAATCTTTAGTTTCTTAACATGTATTTTAATTATTATTACCACATAAGTAGGTATAATAGTAAGAGAATTTAAGAAAAGTTATATTCACTATAATTGTGATTTCATTTATTAAATTTTTGTTTATTTTACGTTTATCATTTTTTTACTATATTAATATTTGAAATTAAACTAATTTATTTTACAATTTTGTCATATCATCGCAGCGATATTTAACATTTTTTTTAATAAAAAAAATATCATCAAAATTGAGCATCGTGTCTTAAGCGAGGCCAGTAAAAGGAAAATGGAAATGGGAAAGAGAAAAATATATGGGATACATTCAGTATTCAACCGTTTCTCAAGATTAGTTTGCAGCGCGACGAGTCAAAGTCAGTCAAATCATCTTGTCGCAGACAGTCGCGGGTTCCGACTGAAGTAACCAACTCGAGAGAGCACCAACGCGCTCATTCGGGCAAGCGTATCTGTCGGCGGGTCTGTCTGGGGCTCTTATCGAGCCCGCTTACGTTACCCACGATCCTCCCGCCTCCCCAACCAACCCCGTAATCTTTTTCTCGCCCTCTGCCTCTCCTCGTAACCGCGCACCGGTTGTGTAAAGGGCGATCGCAACGGGCCGGAAAATAGGCTCATCTGAATGCGGCACGGCGGACTCGGCGCCATAGCGCGAACCAGTGGTACCAAAGGGAGTTGGAGGGAAGGACGAAGAATGAAGATCGTGTCGGGAGGGGAGGTTGTACGAGAGAATGGTTGTGGAGGTAACGAGGACTCGGGGACGACGATGCGGCTAGAGATACGCTCCGCTTGATGGCGATGCCGCCTCGAGAGAGCTTCGCGCGGAAGTGAATCGCGCGGGGACGTGGAAAGCACTCTTTCCCCTTTCCTCTTCTTCCTCCTATGTAGATGGAAAATGGTCAAGGGAGATCGCGGACGTGGTCGTCGAGCGAAGGCGTTGCCTTCTGCTCTTTCCACTACATTCGTCACCGTCGAATCTTGCCGATATCGTATATACTCTTAGAAAATATTTGATTTGTGAGAATGGATTCGAAATACGTAAAATATTGCGGGAACATATTGAAATTTATTTCGAAAACTGAAATTTTTTTAAATATATTTTTAACATGTTGATATTCGGTTGATATGATTGAATTTGTTCAATGATCGTATTCCTGTACTTATTACGCTCAGAGAAAGATTTCTTTGATATACAGTTAAAGAAACCTTTCTCTGAGCGTAATAAGTATAGGAATACGATTATTGAACATATTCAATCATATCAGCCAAATATCAATATATGTCGAATTTAAAATGTATTTAAACAAATTTCAGTTTTCGAAATAAAGAAAAAATTTCTTTGATTTGAACATCATTTCTTTTCTGTTTTTAAACATTATTTTTTTAAATCAAATAAAAAAATTTATTATTATTTGATTTAAAGAAATTCAAGAAATTCAGATATATACACAATTGGAAAATTTGTGTTAAATTCAATACTTTTTACTTGTTTCAAACGGTTTCACTCAAATTTTTGTTTCAATTTAACACAAGATGAATATATTAGAAACACAAATATTATGTAAAAAAAATTAACACAAAAACGTAACAATGAGACAATTTATAAGCAATCGTATTTCTTCATTAAAATTTACATTTATATATAGGTAATATGTTAAATTAACAAATTTTATTCATTTATTTTGGAATTTAGATTTTAAAAAACATTATATTATTTGTTTACTTATTTGTACATTGTGTTATTTTAACATTAAGAAATGTTGAATATTTACTTAACATCAAATATTCAAATAATAAAATCACATTTATATTAAATTAATACTCGTATATTAAAAATTCAACTCAAAATTTGAAGAAAGACTTGAATTAACGTTTCTATGACAATATTTTTTTATTGTTTATATTTTTGTATGCTTGAGAATAAAGTAAAGTACATAATACTGAAAAAAGTCTAGTAATAATAACACTAGATGTAAACTTTGATAAAATATTTTTAAAAATGTTTGATTAATATAACCAAATCTAATTTTTAACAGTATCTTATTTTTTTATTTCCAAACGTTGATTGTTATTATTTGATATTTACTAAATATTAAATTAATATGCTAAACAAAATATATTTGATGACTATATATATTATTACTAGACTTTTTCATTAAAGACATATATACACGAGCAATAAATAAACTAATTGAGTAGAATCTAATATTGTAATACAGAAACTCAATGTTTATCTTTAAAATATTTGTGTTTCTTAAATTTTCAAAGCATTAATTTTTCTATCTTCGTACATTTTTCTTTCATTATATTTTGACAGTAGCCGATATAATTTATACATCCCGTGTTGATTACAAGATTATATTTAAAAAAAAGAGACATTCTTCTATTTTTTTGCAGTGATCTCTTTTTCTAAATTCTGCTCGCGCTAATATTTTGCGCACAGGTATAATCGCCTCGCGCAAATCATTCAGACCGCCGATTTTTTCAGCCACTCTCTTTCGTTTTTCACTCTCTCTCCCTCCCCCCCTCCCTCTCTCTCTCTCTCTTTCTCTCTTCCTTTCTATTCGCAGTTTAATATCACGGACCGCTCTAAATCGGACGCGCACAAAAGCGTGATAACGAATCACGTCCGTTGCAGACGAGGGCAATGGCACCGGCAGCGGCGCCCCGGGGGCTCCTGGGAACGCGCAGCGCATTCGCTCCCTCCGTCCCCCCCTCCCTCCCCGCACCCTCCCTTTTTGCGCCCCCTCGTCGACGGACGCCATCCCCCGTTTTTCGGGGGGGCGTCACGCAGCGGTAATGATAGCCGGGCGCATTATGTTTTACGTGGGAGTGGCAACAGCCGTGACCGAAATGCCCGTTGCCGTTCGCCCGCTCGCTCGCTCGCTGACGGTAATTGCATCCTACTTTTCCCGGCCGCGCGTTGCGCGTTTTGATAAACACACACGTATGCACGCACGCGGAGAGAGCGTGGTTGGAAAGCGTTACGGCTCTGATGAAATGTACGCGGGAGTTAGGTATATCGTATGATTTCCATGGTTGTTTGAATGAACATTTAGAGTATATTGGAGAAAACATTTTCTCGTTCATTAGAAGGATCGCGCAAATGTCAACGAATCAGTTTATGAGTGACGTTTGTGGAACTTCGTCTTAGAGACTATATTATAGAATCTAGACACAAATGATTTTGTCACAATCTTATGTG
>NW_012130096.1:2974482-2983251 GCF_000143395.1 Atta cephalotes
TAGTAATTATAGTACGTACAAACTAATTAGTTATTAGTACTATATATTGTAGTAGTATATATATATATATATATATATATATATATATATATATATATATATGTTTTTTGCATGTACAGGGTTTCCTGAGTTTCTTAGAAGAACGCAAACTCCCACTAAAAAGAGCAATTTTGCTGAAGATTCTAAAAATTTATCTGTAGATACAGAAAAAATAATTTTGTTGGACTATATTGAAACAATTATATTTAGGATGACAAAATTGGTTGTTAGAATATCAAAACATTTTGCAACATTGCTCATCATGCTTAAGATTCCAGCAAAATTATTTTGATGGTCTAACAAAATTATTTTCAGATCTGTATTTAGCCAAATTCTTAGATTCTTTAGCTATTCTTTGTTCTTTCAGTTCTTTTCAGTAATAATTTTTGTAAAAACGAAGATATTGGAATACGGTAAACACTTGTTCCTGTATTAAAAAAAACTTTTGGCATGGATAGAGATTCTCAAGTAAGAGATTGAACATTGTTTAGACAACTTCTGATTGGTCTGTCACATTTTTCAAGATCTGATAGAAATGAGATAGATGGATAAGATAGAAAAAAATGCGTAGATAAGATCTCATTCTAATTATAAAACTGAAGACATATCTTTGCTCGATGATCTTTGAAGTTTTAATCGTTACTTTAATCGTTAGATTTCTCGATGCATTGTTCATATACTGAATGCTTTACAATGTAATTGGCATCGCGTGTTGAACAATTTTTCTCTCAAGAAAGTACATGCGACGTACTTGTTCTTTTTCCTATTGGAATGACAAAACGATAACTTTTTGCCATGACACGGAGTAGCAGTCTGAACCAACCGTGAAAATCGCTCGTTACCGAGTTCCAGGTAGTCCCTCGAAAATCTCGTTACGAGAATGAAATACACCTCTGAGAGTTCGACGACCTTCCTCGAAGTGAATCTTGCAACAGCATCGTCGTGATCCTCGGAATTGTCGGGCGTCGTCCTGTGGTCGTCTACGGTTCATTACTTTGAAATCTCTGAATGTTACACGTGTCAAGGCGAGCGTCAGAGGAATTGTTTTCAGATGGAAAACGTTTTTCGATACATGTCGACATCGTTTTTAATGCAAAGGCTATTTGTTTTTAATCATTCTAAATATTAGGACTATTTTATTTATTTATTTTTTCAAATGAGAAGTAATGATGAAAATAAATGAGAAGGTAGACAATAAAAACCGTTTGTTTAGTATAATATGTTTTTATATTAATTGTTGATTAATAAACGATTGATATGCTAACAAATAAATAAATATTAATTTATTTCTTATATATTTATCGAAGAATTAATATGGAAATATCAGTGCTAATTTTAAAAATAATAGCGTTTTTGTTTAGCAAAAGGAAGACTCTGATTACTTTTTTTTGTTCACTGCGTAAAACTTGATCTAAGTAAGCGAGTGTAAATAAACACGAATGAATAATTCGCCAACAAGTGCAAACATCAATTGTTGTTTTGTCTGGATCCGGCTTAAAACATCAAATCTCATCAATTTCACGAATTTCATGAACTAGGACTTACATTAATGACTATATTTCCTAAATCGTGATAAGTAACCGCCTCGGCTGACATTCGCGAATAGTTTGTAAAAATCAGCGCGCAATTACAAGCTTTTTTTGCTTCTTTAGCTCCAAGATGTCACCGCCGACGCCATAAATCATGAGATCCTTGGATTTGAGGACTCCGAGCGAGACCGAGAGTTCGTTGAAAGTAAACCCGGAAAGATATCTACTCGTGCCATCGTTCATTTCCGGCTAACTTCCACTTGCTCGTTCACTTTCCTCTCTCCCGCGCGGGTCTTTACCCTGGGGTTTTGGTATACCTTATGATGCACAGGGGATTTCAGAAAATGTCTGCTCTAGAATTCTAGATGTGCTCGAATAGTGCCATGTTTGACTTAATAACCATATGGATGCGATGCCTTCCATTTAGTGATACAAGTATCCTCATGCGTTTGTTACTCATGCAAAGAAAGGCAGAATGATATTTGTTGTGTCAAACGGAAGGCATTAAAGAATATTAAAGAATTATTAAGCTTATTTAATATTTATTGGCTTATTTACTAAACTTACTATTTATTATTACTTATTGGATGACACGAAAAAGCACGATTTTGTTGAAGCATCTATAAATTTAGTTACATCTGAAAATATTTTTGTTGGATTATCAAATTAATTACATAAGATTCACAAACTAGAATTTTTTGTTGCATTACTCATCATGCTTGAGGTTTCCAATTATTTATTTTCTTAATTATTTTGATGATTTAATAGAATTATTTTCAGATCTGTATCTAGCTAAATTTTTAGATACTTTTTATTAAATCGTGCATAATCAAATTTAGCGTTCCACTTTTCGAACAGTCGATACAAGTAAAATACAATTTATTTTACGTAAATTATTTGCATTTTGCTCTGCGACTTCACGCATTTACATGAAAGAGATAACAATGTATTGCTTGGACGGAAGCTGCAAATTGTTATTTATTTAACTATATATTTAACTATACGTTGCAAAATAGATAGACACGATTAGAATTTGGAACGGTTCGATTCATGAATTGTTTAGGTAGAAAAAAATTCGACATGCACGCGCTCGTTCAAACCGTATTTTCCGCGCAATTTTCCAATTGAAATTAATTTTAGAAGAATTAATTATAGGACGCGAGTATACGTGAACGGAGGCGGCGCATTATTAAAATGACAGAAATTTTTTCCCTCACCCGAACGTCTGAGAAACAACATTGTGATAAAGTGAAAATGGAGGAGGGAGAAAAAATAGCGGACGGTGCAATCAATGTTTGCTTACGTGGACCGCGAAAGAATTTAATTATACCGAGCGTATTTTCTTGCCGCTCTTGCGAAAGCCAGGGGGAAGAGGACAGGCTGTTCGGAAGGGTGCACAGTGAATTCCATTTTCCCCATGAGGATGACGGTCCTCCCGCTGTCGACGGCAACGGGGAGCTAAAAAAAAAAGGGTCCTCGTACGTTCATGTCACCTGCGTCGTTCGCCGCGATTTTCGAGGGGTAACAAGATCTATTTATTCAGCGCACGGGTCAGAAGAGGGATGTAACGAGGATAATTGCAAATTCGCGTCCCTGAACAGTCGGCTGAGATTTGCGAACCGCGAAATCGGGGACGATTATCGAAAATTCGTTCATTTGCAATTACTATGCATTGTGTGCTTATATGATTTATTTATGTTATTAAATTTAAATTGTGTAATTAGCCGGTATAGAAGTAAACATTTATAAAAGATAAGAGGAAGCTACATGTATGTATAAATAAATAAAAACTAGACATAAGAACTTAATTGATATAGAAAATGGAAAGAATTGTGTTATTAATAATTAACCCTTCAGAGTTGATGTCAAAATTTGTAACATGATTACTGGATCTGCAAGAATTTAATTTAAAAGCGTTAATTAATTTTAAGGAACCAAACTGACATAATTCGTATAAAAAAAAGAGTGAATATCAAGTATATTTTAATAAGAAATAATCTAAATTTTTGAAGATGTAATATAAGAAAAATTAAATTCTCTGACATCTTAGACAAAGAGATTTATAATTGAGTAGATCTGATATTCATTGTCAGCTCTGGAGAGTTAACTGTTATGTGTTTGTTAAAGTTGTCAGATACAGTCTCTGCCAAAAGTTGATTGGAAATTTACACTTTCCGTGTAAAAATTAATGTTTATAAATATGTATAAAACGATCCAGTAAGATCAATACTTATACGAAACAATATAATTTTAATTTAAGTGACAATTTTCTTATTTTACCTTAATTATTTTTTAAAAATATGTCTGCTTTAGGAAATAATTTTTGCTCTAGGTTCTAAATTATCGCTGACCTTTTGTATTATTTTCAAATATTGTAAAATCTTCATAATTTTATCATTTTATTAAAAAAATATATATAATACATTTTTAATTAAATTATCTTAATTTCGTATATAATATTTTATATTTTAAGGAGACTAAATTTTTAAATATATATATATTGATATATGTATTTTATTTTAATGCATTAATAGTTTTCACATATCTCATATTACTGTTAAATCTTAATTCATTAACAATTATATTTCAAATGTTCACAGATATAAAAAAGACTATTCTTAAATATTTTCATTAATTTAGACTTGTATAATTATATTTCTGCTAAAGAACTCAGCTAACAATAAGTTAGAAATAAATTTCAAAATATAATGGAATTTAAATTTTAATAAATATAGATTTTGGGATTTTATAATTAATATTCTTTGTCACATTTGCCGAGAAAAGAGAACAAGTATTTATATGAAAAGCTAAAGCAAACAAATCTTAAGCATAAACCAACAATCTATAATTGATAAAAAGACGCCAAATATGTAATAAACTAATAATAGCTCATTTATCAAAATGCGAAGAATAAAATGTTTGATTTATTTCGTAAAGCATTATAAACGTTTAAATTCAAAGCGATAATAGTTACGTTGGCGCGGCCTTGACGTTTGTTATTTTTTTTGCGGAGTACATTGTTTACAGAAGGTCGCCGCGTTATCATTCATATGCCGAGATTCGAACCTGTAGACAATATCGCGAATCGCTCCATGTGTCGTCACATTATTATTACATACGTGAACGACCGCGATAAAAAGATAGCGCGATCATTTCTAAACCGTGTTGTGCGGTTATCAACGTGATTCGTTGGCTTTCACTATTAAAGGTGCGCAATATATCGAGGCAACTTTTTTTTGCTCTAGCTGACATTTCGCGTAATTTATACGACGACTGAAATAGAAATCGATAGGGAGGATAAGAGGCTAATACATTATTTAACACGTAGTTTCAGAGATGACACTTTTTTAAATGCTGTTTAAATTTATTTATTTTATAGATTGCTCGTTTTCGATTTTTATTTCGTTCGAAATTTGGTCTACGAGATATTTTTGATAACGCTTTATTCGAATCTGAACAAAAAAATAAAATAAAAAGTTCTAAATAATAGATCCAATATAACAAACAGAATTTAAAAAAATAACTTTATTGTCAAAAAACTCAATTTTAAATAATTTTTAATTGCGAAGATAATATTAAGTTTGTAGTTTTTTATTTATTTGAAACTTGTTAGTGTTATGCAAATGATTTTCAAATTGATTTTTAAACTTTAAATTATGAACCATGTGGCACTGGATCCTCCTTCGTTGGAGATTACCTTTTTGAAATTTGATCTTTTCAGACATTTAAATTCAACGATACTAAGAATCTCCTAAATCTGAATTTCACGACAATCAGATTATGTTTTTAAATTTGAATTTTAGTTTTCTGATTCCAAACCTGAATTTAGCGACTTAAAATAAAAAAAAAAGGTTTTCTTTAAATTTTTTCATTAAAAGCTTCTCAAAGGGTTAAATACTTATTATTTCTGGACGTTTCTGGACGGAGATCGGAATAGTAAGGAATCGAATGATTTTTATATAAGAAAAAATCACATATATACTTTATCAATAATTATTTTTATAGATATAAAGATAGTAGCATATATTTACAATGTGTTGAATATTTCCGTTCAAAAAAAATTGCGTTCAGAGAAAGCTAGCTTTGCAATTGTAAAATTCTTTAATATAATTAGTTTACTATATTATTTATACATTTAGATCCAATGAAGAACTAAGAGCAAAACTAATCATATTAAAGAATTTTAAACAATGGTTGCAGAGCTACTTGCTCTGCTGAATCCATTGGTTATAAAATTCGTACACTCGGTATACTCGTGACGTACACGCAACGCGCTATTGTGTACGCGTGGTATCATCTTGTTTACATTCGCGTAGTGAAACTCGGGCTGATAGGCAACGTACTTCGCTTTAGGTTGTTATTACCTTTCGAAATGTGATCGTAACAAGTGCTAGGAGAAAACGAGATCATTCCCCATGAACAATTAGTAGAACAATCGTTAATGTGCACAATCGATTAATTCGTAAATAGCTTTATATAAACTTCGTGTCGAAGGAATGAGTAATCACTGAAGCATGATTCGTTATTTATTTGAGATAGAAAGTAGCGTGCAAATTATTTATTCGAAGTAGAAAGTAGAGAATAAAAAATGAGAATTATATAAATGTTTTCGTTTGATAATTTTTATCGGTATTCATTATTTTTTTTAATTATAATTTTGTGCTCGAAACTTTTCGGTGATTTGGATTGGTGATGGTAATCCGCTCATTTTTTTCAGCTAGAGAACGCGAATTAATTGTTAGTCTAGGAAACTAATTTTAGGAAATTGAATTTACAAATATATAAAATGAGACTTGAAAGAATCTATCAGTAAAAAATGTAAAAAACCCTATCAGAGCTTACATCAGCTATTCGGATGCATAGAAAATTTATTTTTATCTCTCTTTATTTTCGTGTGAATGTAACAACACGAATCAAATAAATTTTGACTGAAATTTCAAATGATTGATTTTTCAATTTGGGTCCTTATTAATATAAAATATAAATCTAAATTACATAAGTAACGCAAATTCCAAGATGAGTGATTCCCGACAATTTAGCTCGTTCTTCTTTATCCAAATGCCAAATTAACTATATAATGAATAGCCAAATGATTATCAAAAATATTAACTTATACAATAATATATAAAAACTTACATAAAGTAAAACCGAAGTCACATTGCGTCAAAAAGTAGAATCGCAAATTGTCAGATTTGCTATGTAGTTATTCAAAAGAAAAACGAAAAACGAATAATTAGGGAATTATTAAAATCGTTATATCTAAATTTTAATTTTATTGACTTAAGCGTTTCTTGCGACTAGATATAAAGATCTCGTGATATCAATAGTCAGAGATGAAATGAGAATCACGTTAAAAGAGTCAAAACAATAAAGTCACATAGTAGTTTATTGAAAAAAAAAATAAAAATAAGAACAAAGGGGGAAACAACGTCACAATTCCGTAAATAAATTGATGTATAATGGATCTAAAGAATACGTATCATTCTAAATGAATAAATTCAAATTCTGTTTCTGTTGCTTTATATGGATCATTTCCGAAATCAGTCTTTTATTAAGCACTCTTTCCTTGTCTAATATCTTGACATTTTCTCAATCAAAATTATGTTAATTCTGTGTTTATTTGATTCGTGTTATTATATTCACACGAGAGTAAAGAGTTTTTTGTGCATCCGAACAGATACTTTTTTTATTTGAAATTGGCTTTAGAAACCAAAAGTAAAAGAAATCGTAGCTTTATGCAATCGTATTTCTTTCGCGCTATTTTAAATGACGTAGTAAAATATATATCGAGAGAACCGTTTAAAATATCGTAGAATCATCGGTTTTTGATCATTATTTCGTGCGTGATCCTAATTAACTTATATTTTTTGTCAGTGAATGTCGTATGACCTGTCAAGAAGCCTTAAGCTAATTCTACAATGTGCTCTTTGTTTCCTATTTCTTGCTGTTTGTCTCTGTTTGTTTCTTGTCTTTTTCGGTCAATAAGACAAGAGACAAACAGCAAGAAACAGAAAACAAAAAGCACATTGTAGAATTAGCCTTAGAGGAGGAGGAGGAGGCCCGGAAAGGCATCGGGCGACAGCGGAGCAACGATGGGGTGAGTAAACGTTATTTTTTCACTTATTAATTGTAAAAATTATTTAATGATTATTTAACGGATTTAACTCTTTATGGACCAGTGATTATTTATGGACCAGATCTTACTTGAGGTCACACCTTTTTATTTGAGAAATTGCTCGTCCGATTTTCATGAAATTTGATCTATAAGATAATTTGATAGTGTTTTATTCAAATCTGAGGAAAAGAAAAAAAATTTGAAATAGTCGATACAATATGGCGGACAGAATTAAACAAATAATCTAATTATTATTAAACTTAATTTTAAGAAATTTTTTATTGCAAAGTAACATCAAGTTTCCAGTTTCGTTTTATTTGAAACTCACCTGTTTTAATTAGGCAAACAATTAGTACTGATTTCCAAACTGACTTTGAAATTCTTGATGAATTTTAATTTCAAAGCTAAAATATTTTTTATTGGAGGTTATTATTTTATTTAAATTCGACATTTTCAAATTACCTTCAAACTCAGCAATATCAATAACTTACTAAAAACCGAGTTTCATGATAATTATATTATTTTTTGAAATTTGTATTTTAGAATTCTGAAACCCAGAATCGAATCTAATGATCTCAAAAATCTTTAAAAAATAAGGTCTTCTTTAAGTTGTTCTTTGTTAAAAAACTCAGAAGATTAATGCGCTTAACAATTCGTAAATATTAATTATTTTGAGCGTTACTAATAATTTCGGTATATATTTGTGTGTTACAGTTCAACGCAACTTGTTACAACTCCGCTGCTGCGCATCGCCGGTGAGTAAAGGTAATAGATTACCTTTTAATTTGTAACATTTATAAAATAGTAGTGTATACGTAGTGTATACGTAGAAACTATGTACGTATCAAATTAATAGCATATATCAAATATAAGACATATGTACATACATATAAGATTTATTTATTGCCTCTAAATGGATAGACTAGATAAATTAGAGATAATGAGAGTAAAGACCCTATAACAATATCTGATCATGAGTCACTTTATCAGAATCCTACAAAAGGAAAAAATATATGTATTTTCTTCTTCTATATATATATATATATATATATATATATATATATTCTTGTATACATATATAGAATA
>NW_012130096.1:2984621-2989121 GCF_000143395.1 Atta cephalotes
ATATATATATATATATATATATATATTCTTGTATACATATATAGAATATTTCATTCACTACTATCCTACTTCAACTTGTACTGTCTCTATAATCTTAATTAAAGTTAGACGATACTAATTAAAGTGTGATAATATACTGGGAAGAAATGTGTATACTTTCTCTTTCGTAGGATTTTGATAAAATCGCTTGTTATCAGACTCTGTTATAGAATTTTTAATAGTATATATTTAATCTCGAAATATGTACAATTTATTGTACGTATAAGGATATATAAAACTTAAATAGAGATAGATTTTCAGGAATCATGAGAGAATATTACCAAGATAAATCTTAATAATATTATTTCAGTACTTTTATATTATTAAATATATCATTGAATAGTAATCAATATTTTAAAATATAAAGTTTCTATTTAACTTTATTGTGATCTCATGAATAATGAAGAGAGATTGGAATAATATTTTTTATTTACTTTCTCAATCTTTTTATTATATATGTGAAATAAAAATAAATTATCTTTATAAAACAATAGGGAAAATTAATAATTTAGTCATGTTACTTTTATCTTCTCTTTTTTAAATTTTTTAAAAATAAACTTTGACATCTACTTTTGATCTCTTTATATGTATTTCCAGGATTAAATATTATATAAGCTAATATAAGAAAGCAACATTTAAAGACTTTAATATGCATTTAACAAATAAATAAAGTAAAAAGAAACACAAAATTACACAATTACAATTATATCTCAATCAACTTATTTAATAAAATATGACTATAGATTGTTAATAGTATTGATAGTATTTATTTTTTTTACCAGGCGTCAATATTCTAATTTTTCATAGCGTATCCATCCATGCTTATTAATAATTCGATCGATCAAGTCGATCAATTTAAATTTCATAAATATTTTGACTCATATTAGTAAAAAAAATCCATTATTTTTCCATTCAATTTCATGCAAAAATAATGGATTTCTTTTTACTACACCTAATATATATGTATATATAATATCGAGGACCACAACAGTCCCTTCCATTATTTTTATTTTGTTAATTGTTCAAACTGAAAGTGAGTAATCGTTTCGTTCCTCTAATTGTCTCACAATCAGTCAATTTCTAATAAAAGCGACTATCAAGTATCTATGTTTCAAGAGAGTGTGGAGTTTTGTTTTTATGTCATACATAAAATTTAACTATTAGATGCGAGTTTTGTTGATCTGTATTGCGATAATTCTTGCGGAGAATAATTCATCGCGGCGGAGAAGACGCGAGATTTTTCATTCGCTTCAGCTTAATGACCGTAATGTCACATTGAATGGAAGAATCGTACTCCCTTGGTCTTCTTTCGCCCCACAAAGAAAGCGGTAGAAAAGGGTGACTCGTCCAGGGATTTTGCGCCATAATCGTCGGCGATGCTTGAAGAGTGTCATGATTAAAACTGAACCCTTCACAAGCACTCCTACGCCAGCACTGTCTAAATTTATGCGATTCATTTCGCGACGATGTGGAACGTAGTCGATTTCCAAATTTATTCTCACGATATAAATCGGAATAAAGCATGTGCGATATCATTTAATCAATAATTTAAATGTTTGACACAACGTAATTGAAACTAGTATCTCAATATTTGCCCTAACAATTTGCGTTTAGAGATTTATATTCGAATTTATGCTACAAATATTATTTATACTCTATATTAATCATATAAATCCTTAAATTAACCTTAAATTTACCTACGTGGCACATCTTATAAATAAAATTACATCAATTCTTTTGATTGGCAACTGTTAAAAATTTTGTTTAACATTAATGATTAGGTATTATTACAAAGCAACATACGTTTCTGTCATTACAACTGTAAATTGCAAGACATTGTTCGATCTCGCTAAAAAAAGGGTTATAAAGAAATAGTATGAATCGGTAGCTATCGAAACATAAAAAAAAATCGATCGGCAGCGACCACAATAGCCTCGTGCGGAGATACACGTGGCGTTTTTTTGTGTCTGGTTACGCGGTCAGGCCAGAAATTACCTCCACGTACGTACATTTTGTGGCGTACGAGATACACCTAGGGGAAAATAGGGGCGTGGAGGGACGAGAGGACAAGAAGCCCGAGGGTTGTTGACGGGGGGCCGAGCCGGGGCTTCGGGGCAATCTGCAGATACCTCGGCTGTACCTGATTACGTTGCTACCTCTCTAATTACACGGCAACCTGCGACGATACTCGACCCGACTGCCTGAAACGAGGCGTTCGTGGACCTTCGTGGCTATACTGTCAGGGGATGGCGAAGAGAGGGACGCGGTGGTTTTGCTGGGCGATAGTACGAACCGTTGCCGACGCCATCCCGAAGGTGAATCGCAATTTCGGTTTACGTGTGTGACGCGGCGGCGTCGAGACATGTTGACTTCTTCTCGTTATCAAAGATACTTCAGCGGTATCATGACGGTATATAATACTTGCAAAGTTTACGAAAGTTTACGCAAGATAAACTTAAAAATTAATAATGACGCGCTGAACCACACGTGATTGAAATGCGCGATCTTTTCTTTGAGAATAGATTTTTTTATAAGCTTGTAGATAATTTCTTTTTCTATTGAAATTTGATGTTTTAAAATTTGTAACATCAGAGATGTTTATATTTTGTTAGAAGAATTAAATTCTGTTTCTGTCCATTGGAAATTTTAAAGAAGTAAAGTTTTTTTAATAATATATGTTAATTTCTATTGAGTTTCGCAAAATATTATTAATCATACGAGTTCTTTATACTTAAGACTTTATATATAGAAAGACTATTAAATTTGGACATGTCCGATTTTTACGATTATAATCAATAAGAGAGAGAGAGACGTATCTCTGCGGAGTAAATAAAGCTTCGTTCCTCTACAGTGCTTTACCTCTTTGCTCCTTCTCTCTCCAATTTTAGGAGACGAAGACTGCTCCTTCTCTCTCCAATTTTAGAAGACGACGACTGCTTCGTGGAGTCAGGAAATTACGACTACGCGGTCTCACATCCTCGCTTCCATTCCGATCTTCACTCCTATCAGCCTTTATCCTTGATTTCATTTATTAGTTTTGGAGTTCCAAATCTCAAACACATCTTCACAATAATCTCTTGACGAATTAATTATTTTATAATTGTCTGATTTTATAATTGCAAACAATTCAACAAATAAATCTACAGTTTCCTAGACTGACAGGAAATGTTTATATGTTGAATTTTTTAACATTTATTTTGTCAGATAAAAAAATGGAAAAATGTTATATTTAGAATTTATTTAAAAAATTCTGCGCATTTTCAACGAAAGGAAATTTATTATGAAAAGTGCGAAATTAATTCAATCTTAGATCTACAAGACCGCAAGAATCGTCGCGAATTCTACTTCCAAGTACGTAATCTTCGAGATAATGTAACGGCCGAAAAGCGTGTGATTAATATCGAGGCATCGAATTAATTAATGAACGTGATCCGAATAGAAAAGAGAGCGAAGAGAGGAAGGAAGAACGCGGTATACCGATGCACGTTTCACGGCACGCAATGGAATTTACATAATAAACATAATAATAATAACGATGATAATAGGTTAATACAGGGGGAACCCACGGCCCGGTTATCCCCCGCACATAACATAATTAACTTCATCGGCGGCCGTATCCTAATTACCACGCCTCAAATAATATTTGTTGATAATGAACATTATTATTGCGTATAGCCGATCGGGTCCCCGACGTTACACTCGTTGTAATCGTCCTGTAAATTTAACTCTCTTAGCTTTTTTATAAACTAGGAAACGCGGATAATTGTTTGTTGTGTTTTATTTAGTTTACGCGATATATATATATATATCTATGGATTAATAAGAAGATATTTATCTACGGATTAATGATAAGTATTAATGCCGAAGAGATAATCTCTTATTCATATAATTGAAAATTGAAAGTTACTACAAGAAAATATTCTGTTAAAGATCGTTACTTGAAAAAAAGAAAATAAATTGAATAATTACTTTTCTTAGCAATAGAATAATATTTTTCTGTGTGCACATTTGTTATGACAAAATGTATATAATATATACTTTTGTAAATATAAAGCTTAATTATTAACTTAAGAGAAAGGAAGGTATAAGCATACTGTCAAATTTAATCTTGAAATGATAATGGAGTGTGCAACTCAATTGTGTGAGGCTGTATTATGTATAAGTCCTCCTATACTTAAATAATATATATATATTAACACAAAACTGCTCAAAAATTGAAATTGCTTTTTGTTATAATACTAATCATCAGAGGTTCCGAATAACGAATAGAATTTTTGAAAACTAGTTCTAGTTTTTTCTTTTTTGAAATTTTGATGAAATTATTCACTATCACTCTTTTTCAAGAAGTGAAATATTTTCACTTTCCTTAAAAAAATGACTGTATCTTCACTTTCTTAGAGTAAGATTTCACTCCAGAGAGAGAGAGAGAGAGAGAGAGAGAGAGCTACAAAGATCTCGCTT
>NW_012130096.1:2989382-2998309 GCF_000143395.1 Atta cephalotes
CTTACTTACTTTACGTTAGTAAGTAAGTACTACTACACGAGAGAGAGAGAGAGAGAGAGAGAGAGAGAGCTCAAAGATCTCGCTTGTACATAAAATTTACGTATCAATGGCGTATCAATTCTAAGATTAAAGTTCGAATGCACATGTAGAATCTTATTTTTCAGTAAATGTCCAATGGATTTTACGGAAATTGAATCGCGCATATTTCTACGTGTCCGAATTTATTATTAAATAATAGTCCATTGAACCGTGATTGAAACGCGATCATCGATGTAATGGAAATCGAGCCTTACTTTGCGTCTCGAGTTTCGCCCGAGGGTTACCGAAGTGACAGACGTTGATTTCGGTTTCTGCAACCTCGAGGGTGCTTTTGTCCTCCGCAGACAGAGACTCTTGAAATCGACAATATCTCTCATAATCAGACAGTTTTTATTGCTATAATTTCAGAATGTATTCTCTAACTTTTATAACGCTTAGTTACGTGTCAATAATAACCTGATATATAGATTAGTGAACTGTATTTATTATTATAAATACAATGCATGATTCGAACTACAAAGTTGTAAAAAAGATACGAAAGTTTGTGCAGTTTTTAGAAAAAAAAATTTACGAGAAACGGTGACACGTCTCCTCCGTTCCCCTCCTTTAACTTTCGTCCGTCTGATATAATTCTCTGACGTCTGCTCCTCCAGACGAATACGGAATGAAATCGTTTTACGGCCGTTCGACGCTGCGGAATATTAATAAATGCTTCATATCGCCGCCAGCTGACATCTGTAGATCGCATTAGGCATCGTCGTAGAATAAATCCATTCATTCTGGTGCACCCTGTATAATGTAATAATATTAATTTAAATAATATTATAAAATATAGCAGTAAGCAACAGAGAGAAATACATTCAATTGATTGATAAAAGTTCCTTTTTTTTTGTATTTACTTATGGTTAGCTACTCATCGTTGATATTAATAGCAGATTATAACTGAAATAATTGAGAATAATTTTTGAAAATAATTAATTGGATAATATATAAATTAATTTAACAAATACAATAGAATAATATGTGATTACCCGCATCGAATTATTAACTTTATCACACACTGTCGAGGAACTTTTTGACATTGATAAGCGTGATTATATTGCAAATTCTACAGAAAGAAATACGGAGAATTTTCGATACTACTTGAAAAATATAATTTTTATTCACTTAACACGACATTAATTTGATTTTCTTTTTCTTTTTTTTTGGATGAGATCAAAAATAAAAGTTCGAAATGGTAGATTCAACATGGCTGAACGGTATTAAATATATATATATATAAATAACTTGATTATTATAAAACACTGTTAAATCTATAATGTTAAATTTAATCTAATTTGAGTCGCCATTGCTCCTACTCATCAATATCGTTTATTACTTTATATTAAAACAATGTAGTTAAACAGTTCAAATTGGGTTAAATTTGACACTATCAGTGTCTACTATCAGTGTCTACTATATTTAGGAAATTTTTAATTGTGTAGTATCAAATTTCTAGTTTCGATTTATTTGAAATTCATCAATATTGTAACAGAACTAATTTTCAAACTGTGATCATGAGCTTTGTAACATTAGATGCTCCTTCATTGGAGATTACTATCCTTTTGAAATTTGACATTTTCAAGCTATATTGAATCCCAGCAATAATCTTCTAAAATCGAATTTTATAATAATCAGACTATTTTTTGAAATTTGAATTTTTGTATTCTGAAGCCAGAATCAAACTTGGCGATTTGCGAAAATCTTTAAAAAACAAGATTTCTTTTCTTTAAATTTCTTTATTAGGACGTTTTTGTTATAAAATAATTAATTAGATTATTCAAGTAGATTAAACCAGAAAAATCCAAATCAGACATAATTGAATTTATCAAACATTCGAAATAATCATAAATTCAGTTACGATAATCAAAATTTCAGTTCATATGATCAGAATCCGTTTTGTTTGTATTTTTTGCTAGTACAATCAGAATAGTTTTCTTACTTACAATATAAGTGCATGACCGAAGAGTAGATATTCGCGTTTTTCGAATTTTGGCAGACCTGACTATTTCTAGCGCCTATTATCGTAGAAAATAAAACGATCGATGAACACGAAACTGCAGTGTCGTTATCTTTTTTCTTCTTTCTTCTTATTATTTGTACTCTTCTCGTCTCTCTCTTCTTCCTTCCTTCTACTCTCTTTCTTCGCTTTCACCGCTAATATCCAGACGCCAAGTCGGGGGTGGCGATGACTCGGAGGCGGAAATGGAGCAGCTCGAGTCCGGCGAGTTAGTGTGCTTGTCTCTCACCCTCTCTTCTCCTGATTGTAGTTTCATCCCCATGCCTTCGTCCACTCACTGATCACCGCTGCACTTTGTCGATTCCCGACCATCCCACCCTCTTTCTACTACGACCGTTCCATCCAAGTTGGTACTTGGGAGGTGGATTAGGGGTGAACCACGTGATGAGAGCACACGAATATATTACGACGATCAGGAGAAGCCCTTTTTTTTTCATGAAAAATTCTCCGTCTCCGTTATAATGCTGCGCGCACACACCAAGAACAAAGAGCGCAGAGAATAGAGAATAGGAATTGATGCTACGTGATTTTCTTTTTCTCCCTTTCGACGATCACGTTTCGACGCGATAGCGAATCATCCGATTTTATGATTCTACCAAAGTGCAATTGTTCGGCTGTTCGATTTTGCAAATATTATATCGATTTGAAAAATCCGATATTTCGAACAAACGTTACTTTGAATTTCAAAAAAACTTAGTCTCATCTCGTGCCTTTCTCTCTTTATTTTATTATCACAAGTATTATCTATTTAGCGAAAAATATTTCTCGCATTGTGTTTTCAAGATTTCTCTTCACTTTCTTTAATTTGTTGTTCCAACTTGCGTTGTTTTAGCAAAGTAAAATTTTACATAAATTAAATCAGGATGTACATGAAACACGTGAATTTTATTTAATATTAACCATTCATCTGCAATAACATTTTGACTCCCTTCGTCTGCAATCTAGGTTCTTTTGTTCAGCCCAAATTTTTTTATCATTCTAGGTTTTCAAAAAATATTCAGAGTTACTTTTCAGCATTTCTACATTTATATCAAATAATTTTTTAACTCAAATATCAGAATCTTTATTTAATCTTTACTTAAAAGTTAAAATTTTAGCAAAAATGAGAATAAAATTTGAGAATGAAATTTCACTTGTGTCAAAAAAATTTCAGACAGAGAACTGAGTTAACTATATTATTTTTGGACTCAGTTTCACCAATATAAGATTAACTTTAATCGGGTTTAATTTACTCTTTATCTTTTTCCAAGAATTAGAAAAAGATGAATAATAAATAAAACCGAAATTAAACTTGATTTTATATTAGTGGAACCTAAAAGCAGCGCATTATCTTGCGGTGCAGATAATTGCAGATAATTAATGACGTTTATACATCCTGTTTTTTATTGCTGCACTAGACTGCACTCGAACTTTTTTCTCGTTTTAATCAAATTTCAAATGTGTACCTATTTTATTTTAAATTGTAAGTGTGTAGATCAGCTGTAGAAAACAGATCTAAAAGTGTTTGTCGAATACTGGAACTTCACTCGAAGTATTCGATGAATATCCTACACCTGTCCGCATATCAAGTGTCTGATCACGCTGACCGCCGTTTTCTGAATGTTACGACCGGTTCTCTTTGGCAGTTGCGAATTGCCAATCTCACAGATATCGCGTCGTACCGTGTCGTTCGCGGAAAATTGCGCGGCTGATGAAGAAAAGTCGATAACGCGGCGAGAGAAATATTTTTTTTTACAACCCCGGTGACGGTCGAGCGCGCTTGCTATTTGACCCCAAGGTGTAATGTTATTTTATATCTTTATTAAATTTCAGCCTATGTTTGTTAGCGAAACATAGTTTTCATTAAAAATTGAAAAATTGAGAAATCGCGAGTGTCTCTTTTGCAACGTTTAATAAGAATAAAACGTTCGCATTATTTTTTGTAGTATTTCGATTATTTTTTGTAGTAGAGTTATTATCTCGAACTACGAAATTCAATTTAAAGAATATACTATATCTTATTTTTACATTTTCTTTATATAATTAAAAGCATTCATAAAATTATTTTAGAGATATAATGATAAAATAGAGACTATGTAGAATATCTGCGTGAAAAAAAAAAAACTTTGATGACAACTGTTCAAATGACGACTGTTCAGTTTCATTCGCTCACCCTTAAGCGTACGTCTTCTTTAAAGCGCATTGCATAAGCCACGCGTCTGTAACGGGTGTTCGAGAAAAAAAGGCATTAACGCTATTAAATATGAAGAAGAATCGAATCTAAAGATAAGTTATAACTTTTAAATTACATAGGTTGGCATTGCCAGGCTATTTGATTTCTTGCTTGGGGACGTTATGGGTTTAGCTGTGCAAGCAGAACGAAGAAAAACAAAAAAGACGGACCGATCAACAGGCTTTATTGCGCTATCATGAAAGATATAAAATAAAAGCGCTTTTCGAATCTCACGATCAGATTGGTTTTGTGTAAAAGTCTTGCAAATAAAGAATTTCGTATTTTTCGAATGTGCGAAATAAAAAAACGTTGGAGTTTTCTAAAGTCGATAGTGTTGCAACTTAACATATATTATGCGTTGTATAGATGCTGAACTTCTAGCAAAAGTATTATATTATATGAAATTATAGTTTACCTTGTTTGATTTAATTAATTGACGCATTTTTGTATTAATTGTATCTGTCTAACTTTTATACGGAAAGAATTATTTTGCTGAAATACTTATTTAAAAATTTAGCTAGCTACAAATTTCAATATAATTTAATGATAATTTATAGTTCCATCATTTTCGCCGACAGCTATATATTTTTTTGTGTAAAACTATAATTATTTATATTTTTCGACACTGCGCCGGTATGACTTTTCTATCTTTCCGTTGCATATCCGCTTTTTCGGTGTCTCTTGAAATCTCTCTGGATTCTCTTCCGCCATCCACGGTCCACCGCTTTTTTTTTTTCTAATGACCTCCGCTTTCTTTTATCTCGAACAACCGAGTCGTTCTAGACTTCCCTCAGAGTACGTCCTTGAGTCTTCTAGAATCGGAAACGGAGCTGCTGCAGGAAGAAGAACGGAGAAAGTCGCTTTGCGACAGAGACCGATATCCAGAATGACGGAGGCTGATCGAATTACACACGTCCCTTACCATTGCCTGTCCCTCGATACGATGGAAGGGATTTGGAATTGCAAATATCCAACGCGCCCGCTCGGCGAATCCATCCCGCAGGATCACTCTTGTCGACGACGTGAGTTCGTCGTGGTTCTTCGTAAGGAGTTATCGAACGCTTTTCCGGTATACTTGGCACGTGCGATCGACATTGTGTGCATATGTGTGCGCGCGATAACGAAAGAGCAGAATGATAATTCATGGTTTAATTTTACTAACATTTTCAGAATTCATAATTTTAAAAAAGAAATGATTGCAATTAATAATTTAACAATAATATAATCATTTTCGATCGGGGCAGCTATATTTTTTGTAGAATTATAAATATTATTACTAACATTGTTGTAATAATAATTATAAAAATGGACTTCCTAATTATAATTATTGTATTTTAATACATACAGTACAAATATCAAATACTTTTCTTTCGAAAGAATTACGTTTTGCTTGAAAATTTTGGGCATACAGATATTAATATTGCTCTAAATATATAAACTCTTGGGTCGTAATTATTTATTCACGTTTAACTTTATATATGACTATATATGGAAAAAAATGTTTTATTGAAATATATATGTATAAAAATTTAGCTAGCAATAGATTTGAAAATGATTTTATTGAAATCATTAAAATAATTATAAAGAATAATTATGAAGAAATTTCAAACATGATGAGTTACAAAAAGTTTTTGACATTTTAACGATCATCTTAAACTTCAACAAAAAAATCGTTCTCATTGTGTACATTGGAAAATTTTAAGTTAATCATACACATGTTTATAACGAATTAGATATATCATTGCTATTTATGAGATAGATATTCTTTTTTTTATAAGTCGCGCACGTATTAATGAGGAATACATTTATCACAACCGGATTCTGTTGCTCTCGTTCAAGCGTCTCGATTCTGTCCGAACGACCGGAAAATGGGTCGGCAAGAACGATATTCCGTAACGACTCGGTTGAAGATAAAAGGAGGAAAAGAGAGTCATTAAAAGGGTAGAATATAGCATGACGACGAATGCAGGCGGATTATGGAGGTGCACAGAAAACGAAGCCATTGCAAGAACCGAAGAATTATCTGGACAAGTTCACCGAACGTCTGTCAGCATCCATAAAGAATCCTATCCGAAGTTAGACGAATCTCCTTCGTAATCGCAATGCTACCCTTTGAATCGCGAAACGTCGATTCTACCACGTCCTTTAATCGCCATCGTAATTTAACTTCGCCATTTCTTTCTAGTTCATGATACTTGAAATAATGCAGACAGTGACAAGCAATAAATAATATGCAATGAAAAAAGATTATATTTGTTTTTTTAATTAACATCGTCTTTGTTAGAATTTTTGTATTGAATTTTTAACATATGCGAGAATTAATTTATAATGTGATTGTATTATTTAAATATTTTGTATTAAATTAATGTTTAATATGTTTTAATTTAAATAACACAATTTGTAAATAAACAATTAATATAAAAATAGTGTATTTTTCAACGTAAATTGTAAAATCAATTAATAAAATACGTAAATTTAACATTATATTATAATACG
The DNA here is from genome assembly GCF_000143395.1 of Atta cephalotes. Lineage (NCBI taxonomy): Eukaryota > Metazoa > Arthropoda > Insecta > Hymenoptera > Formicidae > Atta > Atta cephalotes. The sequence continues at coordinate 2,996,189 of NW_012130096.1, forward strand.
TAAAATTATTAAAAAATTAACATTTATATATATCTAATATTATAAAATATTAATTTTATTATAATTATAATATTATTAATTTTACTAAAGAAATATTCTTTCACAATTTGCTTATAGCTTGTATCAGTATTATATTTGTGTTAATGTTTTATAAGATTTTATTAAATTTAATATGTTTTACGCGTCCTAAATTTACTACTATCTACTTAAATTTTTGGGTTATTTCAACACGAGACGAATATATTACAAAATACAAATATTATGTAAAAAAATAACAAAAATTGTGTGAATTAACACTTTTTTGATATGTTACATTAAGATATATTTTATTTGTTCGTTTACCTATAAGTTGTGTTATTTTAACACTAAAAAAAGTTATGAATATTAATTTACTATAAAATATTCATATAACATAATCATATTATATTTATTTAATTAATACTCGATATATTAAAACTTCAATACAAGATTTTTAATGGACCGGTTTTAATATAAATACACAAATTTTTACTGTGTAGATGTTCTAGAATCTCAGATTTTTAGCTTTCTCGTTTTATTCTGGATCTCAAATCTTTTTAAGTATTTAGATTTTGAATTTGTTTGATGTCTCCCTTTTTACAGATCGAACTAATTTTGAATGTTAAATCTTTTGTTTTGTTTTTTTTTTTAGCGATCACTTAGACCGCTTATCGATAAATACAACCACCGCGCTCCACCGCTGACTCTGACGAATATTTGTGTCAACGGAAATATACAGGCGATCGCGTATATATCTGACCCGGATCGTTCGATAGTATCGATACACCGAGAGCGCGACAGAGCGAGCGGACGATCGCTTATCCATCGTCACGAACGATTTTTTTTGCTCCCTTCCCCGAGGATTTATATTTTACCTCGCGATCGCGCGTTGTGACGGAGTGGTTGGGGTTGAAAAAAAATCTGCGGGAGTGACCGGAACGAGTACGACCTCGTCGGTGGCTCCTGTAAATTCTTTGGGATATGTATCGATATCGCACACCGCGAGCTTTTACTTTGCCGCGGACATATAAAAAAAATATTTCGATGAGAAGAGAGAGAGAGAGAGAGAGAGAGAGAGAGAGAGAGAGAGAGAACAGCACGCGAAAGCTGATTTTTATGAAAAAAATGTTGCGAGCTGTACGCGCTGTTGGAGGTCATCGGTATTATTTGCGTATCGTGCGCGCGCAAGCTATCGACGTGACAAAATTACGCAACCGATTGGCGACAACTAACTGCAAGCGGACTGTAAACTTCACCGTTCGTGAAAATTGAATAAAAAATATAACAATGGACACAAGCGGGTTGAGGAATGTTTAGAAACATTTTTTTGAAGTCTCGAGTTGCCGCAGCGATCATATCGCGCGTAAATTAATCCCGATAATAATAAAGTAAATATTGTTCGATTCTATACTCTGGAGGGGTGGAGGAAGGATCACAGACAAGCGCAAAGCGAGCGATCTTTGGCATAAATATTCGCGGCTGCTCGCGACGGGGTCGGAAATACGCGACGCCGAAATTAGATGATGTAAATTGCATTACACCGGCTATCTCGATTCTGTCGTCTTTTCTCTCCTGGGCCGAAGATATCTACCTCGCCGTTATCGGAAAGAAGAATGACGGTCGCCTCAATGTCGGGATATCGATCGTTTCTGAATTATTCGAGGTTGGAAATAGCTCGACGCCAGTTTAACCACTGCCGGTTCGCGGTTTGCGATGTATATTTTTCGCATACGGCTGGTGTATATATACGCGCGTGTGCGCGCCAACGTTATCCGGAGTTTAACGCAGCGCAGCCAAAATTTTGGCATCCGGCTTCCATGATGTTTCGTTTTTCGCCTTTTACATGTCGTTCCGGTTACAATGGATCAGCACGGGTTACAATGCTCGGCTGTGATAGCGTTTTGTTCGACTCTGTGTCGTTCCATTTTTTTTTTGTTTAAGATGGCTCCCGCGCGAATTAATAGTTATTCCGGATAACATTGCGTACGTAACGAATATATTTTTTTACTCTTTTCTTTTCTTTAAAGTGTATATTTCAATTTTTAACGACAGAGAGAGAGAGAGAGAGAGAGAGAGAGAGAGAGAGAGAGAGAGAGAGAGAGA
>NW_012130096.1:3000473-3002861 GCF_000143395.1 Atta cephalotes
CTCTCTCTCTCTCTCTCTCTCTCTCTCTCTCTCCCTCTTCATTTATTTGCGGTACAGTATGATGATCAGCGATCCTGAGTGTCATCTGATATCAGCAATCGAAATCAAGTGATACATGGATTCGTACATACAGTTTGCAAATACTCTGAATTAAAAAGTAATAATTAATTCAGCCTGTCTAAACGTAAGTTTTAAAATATTGTTCTAAAGTTTCGAAATTACAAAGAATAGAAATCCTTGATATTACTATGCAATGTCATGAAAAAGGAAATATATTCATATACACGATTACCACAAAACTGGGAATCAGGAAAATCAGAGAACTGTCAGAGTTGAAAATGTCAGAGAAAAGTCAGGAAATTTTGCAAAATTTTCTGGAAAATTAAAATTCTTGACTTTAAAGAATGAAAAAAAGTTACTAAATCTTAATACATATTTCTTTGAACTACTAAGTAAACATAAACTTATAGTAAATAAATACTTAATAAAAAAATGTTAGTTAAATTAAATTAATAGTTTTGTATCAAATAAATATGTGTTCATATTTAAGTATTAATTTAGTATAATATTCAATATAACAAATATTTATTAAAATTTAATGTTTTTTTTCACTGTACATTACGCAATTTTGCAATATTATCAATTGAACAATTAAATATAGGTAATGTCAGCAACAGTAATGTAGGTAAGGTTGCAGAAATCACGTCACTTTTCATATAAAGACTTATAACACAAAAATTATGAAGAATATTCTTAAATTTTTCATAATAAACTTTTCTTTTTTTAATGTAATTTTTTCATAATTTTTTTGTATTATTGTAACGTTTTAAATGAGAATTTTTCAGTATGGTGCGATTTTGACAACGAAGAAATCCGTTGTCAAAATCCACTCCACACTAATATTCTTCATTTAAAACATAATAATGCAAAAAAGTTCAAAAATTACATGAGAAAAGCAAAAAATTGTATTTTATTATGCCGTTAAAAACTCAAAAATATATTTTTTAAAATATATTTTTCATAATTTCTGAAACTCAATATACATATAATACAATAATCATTTCAGGAAATAATTTGAAAAGTTTCTATGTGAAATAAAATAAACTGTATAGGTTTACAATACATTTTTACATAATAATAAATGAAATAAAAATATAAGAAATTTAAAATTTATTAAGCAACGTGCGATTTATAGAAGGTTTTATAGTGTGATTTGGAAAAATAGAGTATTTTGTAAATTTTTGTTTGTTTAACTTGTAAATACAAATGTAAAGGAAACTTTACTTATTAATTTAATTTTAATAATATTCTAATTACAATAAATAATCAAGGCTTAGACTATTTAACTTATAATTTCTGTAATTCTGTTAAATACGTTCTGTGAAATATATTAAAAAATAGCAATGTTATCACGATTTTTTTATTTACGTAAATAACAACACTTCTGTTGCGCTTCATGTTACGAGTGAAAAGTAGCAACGTTGCAGTACATGTAGTCTTAAATAACTCATAAGAAAGTATGTGAGTAGAATAATTGAATTTTTAAGCGAGGTAGTGCGATTTAGGAGCCGGTGCGATTTCGGTAATTTTACCCTACATTGCTATGTTAAATTGCTTTCTTAACAAAGTATTTGACGGTCTCTAAATCAGAATGAAACTACAATAATTAAAATATTATTTAAAATATTATTCAAGTATTAGGGAAAATCATGAAATTTTATTTAAAATTATTGAAAAATTATTGAATTTCAGGATAAAGAATTTGTGACAAACTGATATAGCACATACGATTCCAGTAATAAACAATTCTAGCAATATTGCAGTAACATTGCAAACGTTACAGCAATGTGCTGTATGAAGGACATTTTTTGTAAATATTGTATATATTATATATATCTTAAATCACTCAACAATTGCTTTTTAATTGATTAAACTTAAAGCAATAGCTGATCGTTTTATACAGTTGAGGTATTTGATAGGAAGTTTCTGTCATCGAAGTCTAACATACAGCTAGAATCGAAGGATCTAGGCTTCGAGCTGGTACTCGTTCTATCCGCTGATATTCCTCCGAGGATGGATCTCGCTGTGGCTGAGGGATTAATCATTGAGTGCGGTACTTCGGGGTTCGCATGCAAAATGGCTGCGATCGATCCATCGCAACGCCAACGAAATGATTTCGTAACGAGGCTCTCTCTCTTTCTCTCTCTCTCTCTCTCTCTCTCTCTCTCTCTCTCTCTCTCTCTCTCTCTCTCTCTCTCTCTCTCTCTCTCTCTCTCTCTCTCTCTCTCTCTCTCTCTCTCTCTCTCTCTCTCTCTCTCTCTCTCTCTCTCTCTCTCTCTCTCTCTCTCTCTCTCTCTCTCTCTCTCTCTCTCTCTCTCTCTCTCTCTA
>NW_012130096.1:3005034-3017020 GCF_000143395.1 Atta cephalotes
GTCTCTCTCTCTCTTCTTCTCTCTCTCTCTCTCTCTCTCTCTCTCTCTCTCTCTCTCTCGCTTCCCCGCATTTACTCGATCTCTTCGTCTTTCTTTCTCCCTGTCAATCTCGCTATCTCGTTCGCTCGCCTGCTCTTTCCGACCGTCCGACGTCTGGTTCACGACCTCGTTCTATTCTCGCTGAAATTACGAGCTCTGTCGGCTCCGTCGTGCTTCGAAAGAGCGACTCCGCGTGTAACCGCATGCCACGACGGCGGAAACTCCGTCGCGACGCTCTTCCTCGCGCGCGAAAAAGGAAACCAGTTCGAGGTGGAGAAGTAGACGCGTTATTTTCAGTGAACGAACCTCGTTGCAATCTAGAGATTATAATTCGCTGAATTCTTGTAAAAAAATTTAATTTTTTTTACAATAATAGCGTTATTCTGCATGCCATATTCTCTAATGTAATGCGATTAAATGGTAATTACATCCTCCATTGAACCTCTTGCTCCTCCATGTTCATTCATGATAGCAGCTTTTGGTGTAAGATACATTTTGTCATGACCGTATATCTATATCGCGTGGAAAATTATATCGGATTCGATCTCTCGGTTATTTTAACGTCACCGATCGAACTCGAGCCGGAGCGACGCAGAAATTTGATTACGTCCTTTTTTTTAAAGTGCTACTCATCCTCTCTCGCGGTCTGCCGATTACGCGGGCCGAGCGCGATGTCAATTATTCACGTGTAACGAAATTGATTAGCCCAGGAACGGCGCGCAATGCGTAAAGGCTGCGGTCATAAAATGGTCTTAATGGTCTTACCTCGTCCGGTCGGAATTAATTTACTGCCGTTTTGTTGCGCTATTATGAGATATGCAGAAACTTTTTTTTAATGACAGTTGAAGTGTTTGCTATTACAGTTATTAAAATTATTACGATTATTAACATTATTGTGAATGAAACGTTAGTACGAATAGCAATTATAGTGATATTTTGTACATTTTGTATCTTTTTCTAAAGGATAATTTAATTTCTATCATGTTTTATGGTTGAAATCTTATGGTCTTTTTTACTTCTTGTTAATTTTTTATTTACGTGTTTATTTTAGTTTAATTAAAATTTTTTTATTTTAAGTTACTTTTAAAATAAAATCCACTGTAGAATATTTAGAAAATTCTGATTTGTTTAGATAAATGTCGAGGGAAATGAAAGTATAAATTTCTTTGATGATTGCTCTTTATTTTATCCATTATCATGAATGGAAATCAATGTAAGTGATAGAGCAGCGGGTTTTTGATGATTGCACGAATATTTTATTTTTGTGTTATCATTAAATTTGCACGGGGACGAGGGTCGCGCGATGTAGGTAGACCACAATGAGTTTGAGCATTGTTTCTGATACGGACATTGACGTAAATGTTGCCCATGCGAACGCGAAAGCTTCTCGCGGAACCGCCGCTCGCTATCGGTCGACGTTGACAACGCGGTATGCACACATGTCACATGATCGTTATATCGATCACCTCCGGCGTTGCTCTACTTGTCACGAATCTCCTTTGCAACGAGAACATTCGCAATATCTAGAGGAAAAACATCATTCGGGAAAATGTACCGCAAACGGTCACCTGCAATGAACAATACTCTTGAAACATTCTAAAAAATATCGATGTGGATTTAATACCTGTAGTGTGGATTTAACAGCCATGCGGTGTCGATATAATTTTCACTGTGTTGGTATTAACATTAACATCCAACTTTGTGTGGATTTCAAACCTGACGTTTATATTAATACTGTTATGACATAGATTTTAATTCTATGGTGTTAAATCCATATCATAACACCAATACAGTAAGAATTATATAGAGTGACATTAGAGTGAATAGATTCATATAAAAAAAATTATATAACTTTTTAAAAATAGACAAAGATAACTTTATGAAACATAAAGCCTATAAGAATAATATAAATAATTCTTTAGATGTTCATAGTTTTATTTTGTGCATATATATAATATATACTGAGAGAAAAGTGTTTGATTATAATTTGTGTTTGACTATTTGTGACTATAATTGCATGGTTTTTTATTTGGTTACCGTGACTACCAATAGTTTTCGGCCAATGAGTTTTATTGTATTGCAAAATGGATTTTTATAAATAAAAGTCCAATATACAAGTACTTAACGTTATTATTCTAGTATTTAAAGTATTTAAAGTATTCTTAAGTTGAATGTTATAATAAGAATTTTATTAATTTATATAAACGGGATATATAAACTGATCATATATTTATAATTACATATCGTAAACTTTATTAGTTTATATTTTATATAAATTGAAAAATTTGACAAAATTATATTTTGGCCGGAAACTTGGCAACCATTGTATATAAAACTATAAATATAGTTATTATTAACATTGTAGAATAATGATATAAAAATGGAGCTTTAACGTAACTATTTTAACACGCTGCAATTATAATGATAAATATCAAATACTTTTTTCTCAATGTATCTTTCTGACATTTGAAATACTTTTCTCTCAGTGCATTATGATACTTTTTATATTTTTGTCTCTAAAATTGTGAATTACGTGAACAGCAATTTTTAAGACGAATATCGTTCGATCTACGCTAATTTTAACATTTCCATGTAACTACGACCGTTTTTCACAGTCGTGCGCGATAAGGCGCATGGATAAGAAAGAAAGAAAGAAAACCTCACTGACTCAGTTCGCCCACACAATCGCGGCGACATTTTTCTCGCCCCCGTTTCGTCCTCGGTTTGCCCCCGCGAGGACTATAGTCCACAAGGGTACTCGAGCGAGCCAACTATGGTCGACGGTGATGGCGACTCGCACCCGAGGGAGATTTTATGACAAACAAGCCGGCAAGTGCCATCTGCGGCTGTCAGTGCCATCGCTTGATACCACCCCCTGCGTACGCCACATCTCCCATCCCCTTTCCCTGACGTCAATGTTAACAACGTCAAGGGTGGCCTGCTAGCTTTGCCAGCGAAGTGTTTGTCGGGGAATTAGACCGCTCGATGTCCAGCCTTGCTGTTGAATCACGACGATCCGTAGGACATTTTGGTGCGAGTGCACTCCGACCACCCTCCAAGCTGCAACCCTTGCGAGCGTGATCCTATAGGCGCACGTGCGATGTATTTGGGGCATTGACTGAAGCCCTAACTGCAGAAGTGCCCTAATTAGGGGTGCGAGCGTGTTGACGAGTTTGATAAAGAAACGAATGGCGAGATATATAACCTACAGAATGTGTGTTAAAAGAAAATGTATCTTATCTTAATGAATGACGAATTTCCAACGAATTTTAAATCGACTAGTCATTGTCTTTTTTAAATAGGTAGGTGGTTTACCTAAAGATACGCAAGTTAGAAGGTTAGAATGATAAAAGTAATAATGAGTTATTTATTAATTAGTTGAACTAAGGACTCTTGTAATTTTGTACAAACAAAACAATAAAATTAATAAGAAAAAGTTCACAGCCAATTAAGAATCAATGTTGCTTTGTGGAGCATAAATTCACTAATTGACTGCGATTTTAATGATAGCCAAGATTTTTTTATCACTGAGGACGGTTCCAAAAGGATATAATAGGTATTATAATTGACCACATTGTTGATGTTTAATTAATACTATCGAAATTTGTACGTACTAATTACGTTGACTCTTAATTATCTGTGAACTTTTTCTTATTAATTTTATTGTTTTGTTTGTAAATTAGAATGTTCGAAGCAGGTAGCTGCTTCAAACTTCCCAAAAAATTTTGATTTTATAGTTATCTTTTTTGCTAGTATATTATATCACGGTTAAATTTACATTAATTATACTCTTATGAGATAGAAAAATCTAAAATAAGAATATTTTAAGATTTTTGAACATTTAGGCAACACTTTTTATTTTTCTTTTTCAGAAGAAGGTTTTAAAGGAAACTATACTATGATGCTTTATATTATGGTCATCATTTATCCACTTAAAAGTTAGTCAATATCACTTTAATCTATGCGTTCGCAATGGTAGTTATTTAATTCATTGGAATTATAATCGTAATTTTCGAGTGTTACTTTATGGAAATAAGAGCTCTAATTTTCTACATTAAAATCTACATTAATTCTACGTAAAAATTATCATCTGCCGCATCTTTTCCATGTATAATCGCATGATAAATAAAATTACTCCTAACTACGATTATATTCCTGTACGTATACATCGTGTTGCGATGATCAAGTCCACCGTGAGCTCTATATCACTTGATGTCGCTGACTCGATAACTTCGTTCGGAAGCGAATCGACAGGCGGCGAAGAGTGGAAGGCGTTAAGTAGCACGAAGGAAAGGAAGGTAAAAAAAAATGAGTCAATCCGACTTTTCAAAGGCAATAGGACCGCCTCGTTTTCTGCGCCGAGATCATCGATCGAAGTGCAACATATATCTTGCTTTCCGCGTTCGCCCCAGTGTGGATAACCTGAAAACTTAAGAGCCGTGGAAGCGCGTTCCCTAAATTTTCTGAAAACGCATTCGTTGCAAGTGCGGAGAAAAGAAATCGAGGAAGAGAAACGTGGATGAGAGTTCCGAAACGAGCGCGAGGAAAGATAGAGCGAGCGGAATAAAGGAAAGACAAAAAGGAAGAGCGCAAAGAGAAGCGAGCGTGAAAGAGAGGGAAAAAGGCGAGGAAAAAAAAGAGACAATGTGCTTCCAAGGGATCTCGTGCCACCTACGGTGCACTGGCAGGCTCGCTTGCTTATTACGCGACCGAGTTGGTCTCTCTTTTCATCCTTTCTCTCTCCCTCCTTCTTTCTTTCTCTTCTTTTTTCGGTTCCATCACGTTCTTGCCCGACAGCGAAAGTTTCGTCCTCAGTGTGGGGCTCTTTACGCTGAATTCACTCGCAGAGTCTCTCAGATTCCACTTCGCCTCCGCAGCGGAGAAAGTGCATCGCTTTGAACGAAAGGACAAACGAAAGCAGGGTAGAAGATTGAGACAGGGAGGGAGAGGAAAACAGATATCTAACGAAGGACAACAGGAGTGAGTTGACTATCGAAAGACAAAGGGATGCCAAGATCAAGAGAGAAAGAGAGACAAGTTCGAGAGATTCGACAGGAGGGAATCGAAGTGCCTCGGCAGTGCGACAGGAACGACGAACATGATGGCAGGGGGTTGCCGGTGGTTGGAAGCAGGACCCGGGTCAGTAGTTGCCCATCCACCGGCGGGAAATATCGGCAAGAGTGTGGACGGGGATGGTCGGTCGGTCGCTGGGGATGAGTTGGGTCGGGATGGCATGGGACGCGCAGAGGGATGGGGGATACTTAAGCGCGGCCGTGCGCGCAGAGTGGCGGCTCGTGGCGGCAGGCGAGGGGGTAAAACGACGAGGGGATGGGGCGAGATGTAGCGCGACTCGACTCGCTGTGGCATGGCGCGGCGCGCGGGATGGGGCGCGCGATGGCGCACTCAGTGAGACCAAAGGGGTGGCCAGGGGGGACGGGGGTTAGCGAGGCGGCAGCCTGAGCGGATGGGCGGCGGGATGAGGGACCGAGAGGGTGGCGCAACGGAAGCCGGCAGACTCCGCTTGCGAGCGACGACGCTTCCGACCGTTTCACACTACGGGTGGCCACGAAGTGACGAATGCCGCTCGTTTCTCGCAAGTTTCCTAGCAAACTGCCGGCGATTATTTCGCTGCTTATAGAAGGATCTAAAAGAATATGTTTTAAATTTGAAAAGATAATTCTTTTATGGATTACATGTTATGACATAATTGATTAAAAATAAGTTGATATTGCATGTTTTTTTAATCTTATAACTTAAGAAAATGAATATTTTTAATATACTGCACGAATAATATACTGACGTCAAAAACTTCTGTCTTTTAAAAATATTAGCGTAAATAACTATTCTGTACCTTTTGAATTATAAATATCGATATGAACGTGATTAATAAAGTTCAATGTTAATTAACATAACTAGTATGTTTCCATGCAAGCGACGCACGATTGTTAAGGATTAATAAGCTCGCTTCTATATCAAAGAGAAAGAGAGGGAGAGAGAGAGAGAGAGAGAGAGAGAGAGAGAGATTGTACTAAACGAGAACTATACCGGGTGTATCATTAAATTTTGCTCATATCATTTGTCTCATAAATAAAAAATTGTTAGTTGCTTGCAGAAAGAGAATGGAAATGTAAAAAAAAAAGGAAGGACATACTTTTATTCCTCTATAATCGATTTTTTGCGTTTCAAAAGTAATATTACAAATTTTTAATAATTTAAAATATTCAACATTGAACATTTACTTTCTAGAAATTTTTGTTTTTTGTACAGCAAATGAGCGATATATATTTCCTTTTTGATTCTATAAGAAATTGAAAAAGTTACTGAAAAATTGTATTCAATGCTGTATTAAATCAGTATCATTAAATTTTGTTACCTCTATTCCTTCTCAGTTTTACAAAGAATCGAAAAAATTATCAAACAGTTTTTATTTGTTATTTTACTTTTACACCGTGTTAAATCAGTTAATAATGGAATGATAATTTTACGTATAGTAGTCTTTGTAGGAATAAAACTGTATCAGACAGAGAGCTGTACTTAGGACTAAATGAAGTAGAGCGAAACACTAATCGAATTAAAAAAAGAAGCATGAGAAATTATAGAACTTATAATAAAAAAGGAAACCACGTAATACCAATGTCATAACTTGCAACAGGAATTCGATAATGATTGTCGAAGAAAATTTATAGTCCTGCAGCACGCACGTTACGAACGACGCGATTTTATCCTGCATTATCCTACGTCAATTATTAATCCAAAAATGCGCCACTCTCGATAGGACGGCCGCGCCGCGTCACGCCGCGAATATAACGCTTATCGATTTTCGCGGCGCGACTCTTTAATCTTGGTAATCGAGCGAACGCCCCCGCGAACCGTCCCTCCCGCTGCGTCGCCTATTCATTAACGGCGTAAACGGCGAGTGACAGCTGGCGCGTTGTCAAGTCCCGGCGTGCGTACGCACACACGCGTGTACCGCACGCACTCGCGCACGCATAACGAATGCACGCACACCATGCACGCACTTACACTCGTCACGAGCCGCGGATACAAAGCAGTAACTAGAAACACTACGAGTCCGAGAATTTAGGATTGAAATTTAAATTTTTCAGTTTGACATGATTCACCTGACATCGCTTTTCTTAAAAAAGATATATTTTAATATTAGAATGAGTGGATGGTATCCTGCTAGAATCTGCTGGTGCCAATTTAATAATTTCCTGTTTCTGTTTTTGGTTAGTGAAAAATTATTTTGATATTATTTATTATTAGAAATTATGTTCATATTGTATTATTTATATATTTTCAATATATTCTGCATTGTACGTCTAACAAAAAAAAAAGTATGAAATTAAAATAATTATTGATCTTTGACAGTTTCAGTATTAAATATACAGTAACTTTCTGATGAGATGATTTTCTGTAAAGGCTGTCTCAAATGAAATTTTAATACAGACGTTTTATTTCTCTTTTATCGTGTTTATCAAATGACAAATTAAAAAACAAATTATTGTTTCCTTCTTAATTTTTTACTTAAAAAAAACTCAGATTTTGTTTAATGTATGATTTGCTATCTTTTTACTGCGAATTTTTGTTAAATTATTGCATTATTGAAACTTAATAATAATATCGTTAGTGTTACGTACCATAATTAATCTTGTCTCTGCATATCATCGCCATTTGGCAAAGTGGCGATTAGAGGTTCACTACGGGCGCATGTAACTCTAATTACTTCAGTGCGCGTGTGTACACGCGGATTCACGCTCATCGCAAGCACGTGGAACTGGGGTTGGCACACGTGGTGCACAAGAAGTCCCCGAAGGCGCTTTGCACCCTACCGTTAGGGAAATATTCCGGCGTATCTCTTTAACGGCTCTAATATCTTTAATGTTTCTCCTCTCCCGGACGAGATCGGTTCGGGCTCGGTCAAAGATTCTCTTTAATGCGTCTGTAATATCAGTAATGTCCTGCAAACTGGTGGATCTCGTTATCTTTTACGAAGCTAAGCGATATCATCTTATAACGCGTGAATTACGTCGTTGTGTTATTTTATGGGCTGCGACGTGTCGATGATCTAAAAGCTGGCCATGATGTGTAATCTGTGTAACAATTGTTAAGAAAATTAAGGAAATTTTGTATGTGCATTTTTATATGTGTATTTTTATATTAATATATACATATTAGGTGTAGTAAAAAGAAATCCATTATTTTTCCATTCAATTTCATGCAAAAATAATGGATTATTACTTTTTACTACACCTAATATATAAATTTTCTTAATTTCCTTAATTTTGCCAGTTTAGAAGCAGAATTATCTCAAAACTGAAAATCTGGGAAATCAGGGAAATGTCAGATAAATTGAAAACAGTCGGAGAAACCAGAGAAAAGTCAGGGAGAAAAATTTTCTGAAAAATTAAAATTCTTGACTTTAAGGAAGTTTAATATACAATATCATGCGCATATCTACGCATTATGCAACTACATCTACGCAGTTTTGGAATACTACCAATCTAACAATTAAATGCAAGCAATGTTAACAATATTAATATAGTAATTTACATTGTTATATTAAATTGTTCTCTCAACAAAATATTCGACGGTTTCCAAATCTCGGATCAGGATGAAAATTAATTAAAAAATTGAAATATTATTGGAAGGGAAAATTATGAAATTTTTGTCAGAAAATTAAAAATATTAGAATGAGAAATTTGTGGTAATCTTTAAGAAAATGTAAGAGACTTTTTTTGAGAGCTCACATTTCTCTGACAATATTTTTCAATTTTTATAAAGCGTATATTTAATCTCTCAGTGATAAGCAAGATCGTTCATGAAAGATATCATCGACAGTCGCGAAAGCTTGTCGAAGAGTATTCGCGTCTTTTTAACTTTCTCGTAATATCTTGTAATGTCTCTCAAATTGGCACGAATCCGTAGAACGACGGATGGAGATAACGCCACGAGTTGGAACTCCAACACCTCGAATGTCGAATGGTCGTCAGCGACACGGCGTGAAATATTCAGGTCAGCGACGAGAATGTCGACGATCTTGGCGGACTTCAGCCCCATCGATCGATCTGTCGACTCGTAACGCGAGTACGCGATAAATAACAAGAGCCAGATGAAGTAAAAATCTCGGATTTATCTTTGTGACATGCGTTTCATCTAATCCTCAACTATATGTTATCAATAATACAAATGTACAAGAGCAATATCATATCTTTGCGTTTATCTTTAATCAGTCGTATGGACGATGACAAATAAAAAGTAATGAACATATATGTATCTAAGTATTATTACATGAAATAAGAGTAAAAACGACAAACCTATAAAATTGATTTATTTAATTATTTATGGAGTATTTATTATATCTCAACTTATGTGCCAAGAAGAGATTTAGATATAAATTTAGTTTATACACAATTGAATTTATAAACATTTGAATTATTTGTTTCTACATATGAATTAAACGGAAGACTTTATTTATGCAAGCATTAGTAGGAAAATAATATTTACACAAATCTTAAAAATTGCTTAAGAATTCCTTATGAATGTGAAATTGCAATAATAAATAGCAAAAAGAATGAAAATATTTTCACGAGATATTCTTTCAGTTTGAATAATTATACAATGATCATTTGAATTATTACATTTCCATGTATAAACTAAATAAAAAACTTTATTTACGTAAACATTTGTAGGAAAAGAATATTTACACAAATCTTAAAAAAGTTTCAAAAATTCCTTATATGAATGTTAAATCATGAAAAGAATATATGTATACTTTAAGATATCATATTTGAATTTGAGTAATTAGTGAATGTTATTGTGAATGTCTGAGGAAGCGATTAATCCCAGACGTGTAACTTTCAAGAGTTCAACGTTCACACGTGCCTAAGATTCTATTTCAAGAAAGATGCGATGCGGTCGGTGACAGACGGCTGCTTGTGAACAGCCAACGCGATAAGCTTAATGACACGGTCTGTCTGCGCGATCACCGACGTCACTTCGATATTTAGTCCGGCGGGAATTAAACGGCTGGACGATAATGACGGCGCAGTGGCGCGGCGCGAACGTCGGGACTCTAATATCTCTAATGTCAATTCCCTGTCCCCGGGCCGTAATATCGGTCTCGTATAACCGGCCGAACGATGGTCTTAATAAACTTACGAGCTCGCGTTATTGCAATTTTATATTTTATTATCGTTCGCCGCCCTGGGCTCTCGTGAAGGACCGTTCCGATTTCGCGATCATCCCCTTAATGTTATTTCGAGGTTATTCCAATTAAGACGGAAAACAGAAAAACTAGCGCGAATTTTATCTTCGTTGTGAGTTATCATTAGACGTTTGATATATTTCTCAAGAAATTATATCGAATACACAGAAAGAAATAATTTTGTTGAAATTTAATTATTCCTCAAATACGATAAAGAAAGCCAAGAACGGTCGAATTTAGATGTTTTAAATAATACATTGTATATTCTTATATTAAATTAATTTATTTCAGATATGATTGAGAGCCGAACAATTTTCGATTTCAACGCAATCATTTTGAAATGCTAATAAATTTCTCCCCCCCCCCCTCCCTCAAATTAGAATAGACAGAAAGAAAGTAAGAAATTTATTGCGAAAAATATTACCTCAACTTAATATTAAATTCAAATTAATTATACTTATTGAGAAGAATTTTTTGAATGAAAATGGAGAGATCAGAAAATTCTGTTTGTATTTATCAGAATTCTAGTTATTTCATTTAGAATTATAAATTCAATTAGGAAATTTTAATTTGTTCATTTTGATTTGTTCATAGTCATTCTTTTTCTAACAGATACAAATCTGAAAATAATTTTATTAGATCATCAAAATAATTATATAAATCATTTAAGGATGCTTTATATTTTTTAAATAAAGTGAATAAATTATAGATTTTTTTATATTATGTATTTAAAAGTAATTCCAAAAGGCACCGATTTAGAACCTGAATCAAATTTTTCATCAATCATTATTTTAATAAGACATAAATATGCTTTTAACAAATAATTTAGATAAAAATGAAAAAAATTTTCATCTAAAATTTTTCATTGTATTGTTAAATACAATATAAATATCTTATTGAACTGTAAATGACTGTTTCATTGATTGATGTAACATAATAATAATAATATTGCAAAAATTTTTAATATACTAGCAACGAATTTAAATGTTCTACATCTAATTATTTTTATAGCCTATCAAAATTATTTTCAGACATCTATCTGATGCAATTGTAAATACTTCAGCAAAACTACTTCTTTTCATATAGAAATAAATATAGAATAAACATTATACTTTTTTTATTATTTGATATGAAAAACCGTCTTTCCTGCTGTTATAAAAATAATCATCTTACAATGTTCTCTTTCTCTTTTTCCCTGTTTCTTTTTTTTCTTATGCTATATCAGACACAATATTAAATATAATATTTCGATGGATTTGTCGCGAAAAGTCAGCCATCAGCCACATAAACGACGCAAGGCGAGAAGAGGTGGCCAAAGGATGAATAGGCGATCCCGTGAAGTAGGCTTTATATTTATCGTGGCAATAAGGCGAGAGACTCGACGACGGGCGTCGTCGGATCGAGAGGGAGGCAAAGACCGACGTCGTTGGGACAATCGGTAGCCGTCGTTATCATTAACGACGCGACGTCCAATGCGACGTCGGTGTTCTCTCCGCCTCCGTTTCTCTCTTCCTGTCTCTTACCTTCTCCTCTCCGCTCTCTTTCATCGTTTCCTCTTACCACTGACTCGTCATTGCTGCCTCGTTTCGTTCCTCCGTCGTTTCGTGTTCCCGCACTCGTTTCGAGATCACGTCTGATCGTCTGAGAGTTCTACCGGGTGTCCAATGTGTGTATAATTCTTTTTCAGAATGTTTGCGATAATTTAAGAATGAATGATATCGAAGAATCTCTCTCTCTCTC
>NW_012130096.1:3018259-3021298 GCF_000143395.1 Atta cephalotes
CTCTCTCTCTCTCTCTCTCTCTCTCTCTCTCTCTCTCTCTCTCTCTCGCTCTGTCTCTCTCTTGAGATTTAATTTTTAATTTAAATAAATTGCAACAAAAATACCGACAATTAATAATTTATTTGATGAATTATTAATCTTTACAAAACGGAAAAAAGTCGCTTTAGTGATACTGAAATAGTCATATTTTAGGGCAAGGAATACAAAGAAAAAATAATGAATTACAACATATCTTATATATTCAGAAAACCTGTAAGATTTATAGTCTTATAAAAAGAAGTATTGACCACCTCAGAAAGAAACATTACTGATATAAATACACAAACATAAAATGTACAGCGAATGCATCTATTTCATATCTCATCGAACGTAGTATGTATTAAAGAGGGCTAAAAAATTAGTCGAAATATATTTTATGAACGATTATTAAAAATTTTTGTAATTGTTGGTCCTAATTAAAAATCAGATACATGACATAATATTGACAGTGATATTTATCGCGCACTTTCTACAGCGTTAATTCCCAAAGCCATTAAGTTTTTTACTAGATTAATTTATTTATAAATAGACCTCCACTCACTTTAACAATTAAAGGATACATTTTCTTAAAGAAAAAAAATATATTTTCTAATTCAAATTCTAACGTATACTGAAATAAAGGTATCCTAAATTTTAGGATAGTAAACCATTTGTTCGAATAGTATCAACATAAATATTTTACTAAATATATTTATTTGACAAAGAAGAACCATCAATTTGATCTAACAATCATTTTTTTATTAATTTTATTACTATAATATTATTTAACTTTAAGTAATACTATTATTTAATTATTATAAATAAATATTTCATTGGCATTATTCAAATAAGTACATATATTTAAATGTAGTACATTTTTTCTCATGCAATCGTTTTTATTACGCTTACAATTAGACAGAAATAAGATAACGATTATTATTAGAGAGAAGTCAAAAAGTCGGTGAAAAAATTGTGCTTTATTCGTCTTCATTCTAGGACTTCTTCCTACACTTGACAAAATTTCACAGAGGATTAGGCTGTCTCGTGACGCGCCGCCGAGAGAGATGAATCATCGTTAGCGAAAGTTTCGTTGTTGTCACCCCCTCGTCGCGGTACTCGATTAAAGGCATTAGGATCGTCCTCTGTGGCGAGGGTGCGCCCGGGGGATTCCGTAGACAAGCGGGAGAAGCTCGGGGGAAGCTTGTTTGTTCGGCACCTGCTGCTTATGCGTGCGTGTAGGAGGTCGCTGGTTCCCTAATCCGATCGTGACGCACGTGCGTGTGTCTACGGACCCCACTAGGAGAGTTTACACAATGATTCCCTCTTCCTCGTACCCCTCTGATTCCTTCCCCGATTGGTCGATCGAAGGCGGCTTCGCTTCCAATCTACCGCGATGAATCTCAATGAGGCGTGTGACTTGGTCGACGTGACTTTCGTTCCATCTTTTGCAACTGCTCGCTAATTCATTTAATTCCGGATGACGAACATGTATATCCTGTCAGAAGGGATTTCAAATAATGAGACAAAAAAGTATTCTTGACGTACTTAATCTTACCGCAACTTTGTGCAGCATAAATATAAAACAATATTAAAATTAGATCAATATTTTTTGTTCTCCTTCCCCCTCGAATTAAATAAGATTGACTCGTCTTGAGACAAAAATAATACATATACACTTAAGTGTATATTTTTATTTATATATATATTGATATATAGCTTTTCTAACAGCTGAAAATATATCTTAATGAACGTAACTCCTTAGTAGGTTAAATTAATTAAAAGACATTTGCATCTAAAATATATATTATTTATTTTGATGTAGTTGCTGAAATTTATTTTTTATTAATCGATTAGATACAACAAATATAGGATTGCCAAGAAATATTTACTCTATTTCAGAATAGAGCGACTGTTCTTCATTAGTCTGTCTCTACTGGTAAGATAAGTTTAGAAAAACTTTTACCTTCCACGCTTCCATAGTTTTCCATCTCCTTTTCGACAATTGCAGTCATCTCGGCAATCAAACCGCGGTAATCGAAATTATGCAGCCAACTCGGTAATCACTTTATACAGTGATTACGACTAGTCTTGAACCGGCACTATCGAGCACGATGTATGGCTTCTCATTCGTCTCTGTTTCCAATGTGGCACGTGTCACCGCGTGTTTCTCCGCTCGTTTAGGGGCTCGAATTAATATCGTCCGAGGATGTCGCGACGCCATTCCATAAATAAAAGAGAAGGGTCGTGACGAAAACGAGTCGAGGGGATGGCGATAACGCGACGGGGGGCATTAGGACGTCAACATGACTCGATTTTTGGCTTCTTCAGGAGAACTTGTTTTTTTTTTTTTATTCATAAAAATGTAACGACGCATTAAAGCTAATCAGTCTTTTTGACGACAGTTTCTGTTCGTGTTTTGGTCCAGGTGTGTTGTATCATTTTTAACATTTTGAAAGTTTCTGATGAAATTCGCCAAACTTAATTATTTCGTGTATTGACTAAATACTGACTTCACAAATTTATCATTGTTTTGTTACTGTCTGTAACGTCTTACATTACATTAAAAACCCAAAAGAAGAAAACCAAAAGCTGATGATGCATGCATATCGACCACCGTGATTTATTTAATTTAAAATATCCGATTTTTTATTTTTCATATTTTTTTATTCTTTATATATACATATCTATGAAATAGCACATAGTTAAATAGTTATTCCGGATAATGGGCCGATAAATTCTCAAAGGTTTAGTTAAAATCCTCATTAAAGGATGTTTCATGATTTCCGAAATATTCCACGTGCTGCAGTATGCTTAATTTAATAAACGCGTTTTGGGAGTGCACAGGTACGTGGAATTTTGTATCAAAGACATGAACATAATGGCGGATTGTGCGTATAATCGCCAATGCGTACCGCCAGTGTGAAATTATGTCCACACGCACACACACGCACACACACACACACACACACACACACACACACACACACACACACACACACACACACGTACGTGTGTCGTCGT
>NW_012130096.1:3022682-3029442 GCF_000143395.1 Atta cephalotes
ACACACACACACACACACACACACACACACACACACACACACACACACACACACACACACACACACACACGTGTGTGTCCGTGCATATATATGTTCATCGTAATTTTATATTCCGTTGCGAAGGGCGGTAGAATGCGTGATGTTGAAATAGCTCCATCATTATCGCCTCGACATGGTTCCACATATCATTCTATGTATCATTTTATATATTTTGCGCGAAAGCTAGTAGCTTATCACAAAGCTACATAGAGCAATTTGTTTTATGTTAAATATTTATGGACTATTAAAAATTGTATATCAAACGCCAAGATGAATTGCACGAGATATACAATGTGCGTGTATTTCACATTAATTACGTTTTTCTATGTATGTATGTATGTATTATGCAACGAATACAATTAAAAAACAAATCACAACTTTAACATCGAAAAAATGATTTTGCTGAAGTATCTAAAAATATTTCGCTAGATACAGATCTGAAAATAATTTTGTCGGACTGTCAGAATAATTATATGACGCTCAAACTGGGTGTTGTCAAAATTTGTTGCAGCGTTACTTATGCTTGAATATTTTACTTTAATCCTAAAATATTTTACCATATTCTTATCTAATTAATGATTTAGTCAAATTATTTTTATATCTATAAATACCTAAAAATTTTAGGTATTTCAGTAAAATTGTTCTTTTTCCAAGTAATTTTGACGAGAATGAGAAATAAAATATTAGTTTTCATTTAATTTGAAAGTTAATTGTTATTTTAATGTTAAAAAAAATACGGAGGAGCGATGTCGTCATTTTTTCAAGATAAATCTCCATCGAAGAGTCCACGCATGCGAGGAATGTAGAGCACGATAGTTTTATATATGGTAATTTTCCCAAGGCACTCAGTGAGTCATCAAATCGCCATCTCCGATGGCCATAATTGCATCTATTTTCGCAAAAGAGCCGCTGTCCCTGTCCTCGCAATTGATCGCGCGATCGATCGCGCTTATTTATTAGCAAGCTCTCTCTCCCACTCACTCGTCCTTCTCCTATTTTATACCGCTCCATTGTTTTTGATTTTTCCCCTTCCAGATTCGCTCGCCTTCCGCGATCGATCAATCACTCGCGTTTTCCAACGCGTCGCGTCGTGTCGCGTCGCGACGCATCGTCGGTGCGTCGATGGTAACGGATCGGCGGCCGCGGAATGTGACATTACGGATTTTGCAATAAATGCGGCGACACGCGCGGACAATTTCCCGTAGCGAGCTGGAACAGCCGAACCGGGCATCACGACCGCAATGCAGATTTTTATGCGCGGCACACATAATATCGGCGTCGCGGACACGCGCCATGTAACGTGCAACTGGCAACCGATTGGCGCGCAGTAGTTTGGCAAATGCCGGCGTTATAATCACCGAAAGTAGAACGTGATGCAGCATCTGCAGAGAGGTGAATGGAATTGCCGACGGCGAATCGAATTCGGCATTAAAAACTTTGCCGCGAACTTACTTCTGTTCGCGCTTCGGTTTGTTATACTTACTAATTCTTCTGATCGGCGAATAGAAGAGGAAGCAGTTATTCTGATATAACTCTATAACTTTCCTCGTAATCTACTTCTTTCCCGATTTATTCTTCACATTTATCTTTCGTTTTGTTAAACTTGAAATTTGTTAAACTTGACACATTTTATATGTTACGATCTACTTAAATTTTTGTATTAATTTAACTCAAGGTGAATAGAAAGCAACACGAATATTATGTAAGAAATTAAGATAAAAACGTGACATGATTTGTAAATAATTGTATTTCTTCATTAAAATTAACATATTTCTATAAATTAAAAAAATTTAATATGTTAAATTAAATATTTTATTTATTTATTTTAAAGAATTTACGTTTTTTATAAGAAATTTATAAGAAATATTTTTATTATATTTTGTTCACTTATAAATTATATTATTTTAACACTAAAAAATATTGTATCAATTTAACATATAAAACATTTGAATAACACAATCACATTACGTTAAATTTACAAATATATTAAAAATTTAATACAAAATTTTTATAAGGACTTGAATGAATCTTTTCCAACATTTAATACTACGTATGTTACTTTCTACATATTTATTTTGTGTTAAATTAACACAAAAATTTTCTAATCACGTAGTATTAGAATGTTGAAAGAATGTTAATTGTTATTTTTTGCAACATTATTATCATCAATTCTTACGTGTAATTATTATTTTAATTATATTAATAGTCGAATAAAATTCTTTTCAAATATGCATGAAGCTAAATTTTTAAATACTTGAGCAAAACCTTCCATGTAATACACACCTATACACGCGTATTCATCATCTTGCGTAATCATCGTCGATCAATCGAGATAAATTACGAGCCGCGATGCTGTAGATCGTTTGACCTTTTATCATGAATTATGAATGGCTGTCCATCACGATGCGGTTAATCGTTCCGTACGCAAAGATCCACGCTCGGTCTCACGCTTCTCGTGAGCGGAAGCGTTCCTGCGATCGTCGGTACTCGTTTCACGCCGTTCACGCGTCGCGTCTCGTATCTTGGCCGACCATCTCTCAGCCACGCCTCGCGTCTCTCCGCGGCGATATAGCGCCGCACCATCGCGAGCCCGTCCAGCGGAACGACTTTAACGAGGCGGCGTCCATTACAAGCGTAAATCGAGCCCGCGCATTAACCGGCGATTTACGGCCGGTCGGGCGCGCGCGCGCTTATACCTCCATACAACGAGGGGGAACGTCATCGCGTTCTGCGCGAAGCCATCGACAAGGCACGCCTGACCTCGATCATTCATTCCGCGGCTTCCGGCGATTGTCAGGGAGATTATCAGGAAACGATACCGTGTAGGGATGCGGATTACTGCGGATTTCTGTATTCTTCCGATGCTTGGAGAATATTTAAAAAAGAAAGATTAGGCAGAAAATAAAATATAAAGACGTTTGTATAAATAATTAGTAAAAAACATTTCAAAATGTCAATCAAATAGAATTTTATTATGTATTTTCGTTGATCAATGTGTTGTTCATTTATTACAATAACGACACCACTAAAAAATAAACAAAGTTTTTCAGAAAATGAATTGTTTCGAATTAAAATTTTATAATATTAATTTTGAAATACAATTTTGGCCTAACTGATTGTAGAGGAATAAAAGTACGTGCTTTTAAAAGCACATTTTTCTTTTTTTTTTTTACACAGTTGGAAAATTTTTGTTAAACATATTTCATATCTCCCAAATGTCCACTCAAATTTTTATGTTAAATTAACACAAGAATATGTTAAAAAGTGACACAAATATTATGTAATTAATACAAAAATGTAACACTGACACAATTTGTAAGCAATCACATTTCTTCATTAAAATTAAGATTTATAATATGCTAAATTAACATATAAATCTTAACTTTGTTTCAATAAATTTAGCATCTACAATATGTTAAATACATTTTATTCATTTATCTTATCTTTCATGTCAAAAAACATTTTTATGTTATTTATTTACTTATAAATTATATTATTTTAACACTAAGAAATGTTGAATATAAATTTAACATAAAAAAGTATTGAAACAACACAATTATATTATTAAATTAATACTTGGATACATTAAAAATTCGACACAAAATTTTAATAAAAACTTATGTGAACCGATTCTAATATAAATAAAAAATGTTTTTTAGTGGTTATATTTCCATTCTTCTTTTACAAGCATCTAAAAAATTACAATTTTTTAAGTTATGTCATTGTAGGAAATGAGCGATATATCTGTATTATATTTTATATCATTTTCCGCAATTTGCATTCATTTATTGCAACAGAAAGTTATATCTAAGAGATAAGAAGTCTATTCGCGTTTGTATTTTTTTGCTCTTGCGCTTTTTTTTCTTTTCAATACCCGAATATATTAGGTATGGGAAAAAGTGGCGTTTTTCCCGTTAGATGGCATTAAAAAAACGCCACGGACTTTTTCTCATACCTAATAATATTTATCTCATTTTAAGTGGAAAAATTTGTGAGAATTTTAAGTAACCAACTTAAGTGAACCAACCTTATATAAATGAAATAAGAAATTCGCATTGCTTGTATTTTTTGCACTTAAAACGAAGAAATTTCGCTTTCTCTCTTTCCAACACTTGAATATATTTATCTCGTTTGAAGTGCAAAAATTTGTGAGGATTTCAAGAAACACGAACAAACTTAAGGAAAGAGAAATCAGAAAAGCGAACGAATGGATAGACAGTAGGTGTATCAGACATATATTAAAAAGATAAAGCATAAATCTGAGAAAGAACACATGGAAAAAAAACGAGGACGGCGCGCGCGAGGACAATGTCACGCATTTGTATCAACCCGCACGTCCCGTCGAGTGGACGCGAGCATGTTGCACCTGCACGTGACACCCGTCTGCATACGGAGTGTCCCATCGGGAGAGGAAGTAGAAAGTACGGAGACAGGGGATCGGGGAACCCCCGTGTGTACACGCGAGACTCGACATTCGCGCGCATTTTTGGACTCCTATACGAGAATGGTGCGATGTGACGCGACGCGACGCGACGCGAGGCGAGGCGAGGCGAGGCGAGGCGAGGCGAGGCGAGGCGAGACGAGGCGACGCGTCCGTTCGACGTCGAATTAGCGCTGCACGGCGGACGCGATAACGTCGCACGAGTTCACTCACCCTCGCCCTGACTGTCGCGACGCGTCTCGCTTTTCCAAGTATGGACTTGCGATGAAAGAGTCGCGATTCGAAAAACACAAACTATGACGGTACCATGACGAATTTACCTTGACATAGAGAATGAAATTTATTTTGTCTATATTGCTAATTGGTATAGATAATGTTGTTATATTTTTGTATGATTCCTCGGGGACTTACCTGCTATGATTTTGGTATTCGGCTTTAACTTGATGGAAAATATATGTCTAGGAAAGTACGAACGCAAATTATTTCGGAAACACAATGTGAATTCGTTTAATTTCAAGTTTAATTTTAATTTTATTAAATCAACGTGTTGTTAATGTCTATGATATCGTGCAAAATAATGAAATTATAACTGAAATCGTCACGAAAAGGTATTATGAGTTTAGTCCCATCTATATAGAAATAGAATTTCAAAAGAGAGAGAACAAGCGTACGAATTGTTGAAACGAGAAGATATAATTTGCAAACGCAATATTTTTGTACAGTTCCTTTTTTTTTTACGTGCGGTTTTTCGTAAGCGTTATAGTTTTTCTTAGGATCCCATGATTTATCCTGCTTAATTCGTTAGAAAAACTTTATTTTTATGACTTTTATACACATGTCATAAGAGCTAGATATATTTTATATATAGTAGCACTTGAATTTAACAAATTTAGATTTATTATTAATTTTTATTACATACATTTAACACAATACAACGTGGATCTTCCTATTTTGATTTAATATTATTTTTCATTCTTCCGTCAGATAAATAATATTAATGAGAATTATCATATTTATAATAATACACCAAGTTTTTCAATTGAAATTGCAGGAAACACAGTTTTTATCGCTTAAAACTAATTTTTTGTATTTTATTATTTTACTGCATTTTTGAAAATAATTTAAATGAATTTTAAATAGGTGCCGAAGTTATAATAAGTGCATCTTCTTACGTCGTAACGTCCATGGCTATGCGCCGCAAGTTTTTCCCGGGTAAACGGTTTCTCGGTTGCGATCCCACGAAGCTCGGTTGCCGGGATATCGGAGAGTCGCCCTTATACGTGAAAGCGGTAACGGAGATTCCGAAACGTTCGAACTGCTCCCAACCCCCATTCTCCTTTCCAGTCTCGAACTCGGAGGCGCGCAGTTAGACGGTCGCTGGACCCTCGATGCAATGCACAACGGGTGAGCCGTGAAACACAGGATATCATTTAACGCTCGACGTATAAATATAGAAAGCAATTAATTGTATTCGAATTAATTGTATCAAAAGAGTGATACGACAGACAGCTTAACATTTGAGTTTCGAGAATTGTTTAACTTACAGAAGGCAAAATCATTGGGAGAAATTTGAATAAAGAGCGGAAAATCGTCGGATTTGATTTATATTACATACCTGTAAATTTAAACTTCTAATTGCTTCGTCCTTAGGAACTCTGCCTTTTGCACTTAATTAGAGAGAAATTATACGTTCGTAACTTCTTTTTCACGGTTTACCCGATATATCGTTTCGCCAACAGCGGCGCGAAAGGAAGAGCTGGCGAAAGAGACGGCGAGTGCCGCCCAGCGTGGAAAACGGGGTTGGGGCCATGAAGCAATGACGTACGGGGTGTCCAAAAAATCACGTATTTTCTCTCAATCCTCAAAGTCTACTCTACAATGAGCTCTTTGTTTTTTGTTTCTTACTTTTTGTCACTTTTTATTTCTTATCTTTTTGCTTTTTACATGTTTTTTTCGTTTTCTAGCGTCTGAGATAAAAGTTGACGAACTTTGAAAGAGACACGTGAAAAGAAACATGATTGTTGATAAAACACAAAGAAAGAAAAAGGCATGAAATAAAAAGTAAGAAACACGAAGCAAAGAACACATATTATAGATTAAGCTAACCGTCACACTAATAACACACTTGAGTATCCAACTCAATTGCTTATAACTTTCATAAAAATGTACAATTTTTTAAATCATAAATATCAAACGTTAAGAAACCTTACAGTACTAAAAATATATATATATATATCTTTATATTAATAAGAAAGTTATAAGCATTGGAAAGATAAAACA
>NW_012130096.1:3031924-3034166 GCF_000143395.1 Atta cephalotes
GAGAGAGAGAGAGGGTCGGGGAAGAGAAGAAAGTGGAACAGGAAATAGACTGAGTCGAGGAAAATTGAGGAAAGGAAAGAAGCAGAGTTAGTAGATCTATTTCATGTTTTAACTCAAGGTTGTATCGAATGTTATCATTTATTAGATGCTGAAGACACGTGAGATTCACTTTTAATCTCGGAAAGATATAGATTGAAAAGAGAAAATGATATAATTGTTTCAATATCGAAGTTTTGATATTTATCATAGTTATTATTATCATAGTTAACATCAAAAATTGAAAAATAAGACCCCTTGATTTTCTAATAAGACCTCTTGAATTCTATCTTTATCTTTCTTTAGACAATGATATGTTTCTTTTTTCTCTGTATTCCCGTTTTTTCTTGCAAGCGATTACAAAATTTTTGGAGTTATGTCGTAGTAGCAGATGAGATACATATAGATAACAATAAACTAATATACACTATAGACAAATATTGTAAAATACAAATGATTGCGATGGCTAGATTAATATTGCTGAATAGAATAGACTAAGAAAATAGTAAAACTCGGAAAGAGGAGGAAAGAAAAAGGTCGCAGAGAATCAGAAGACGCGGACAGGTGGAGAATGCAGTGGCCTGACCCGCACGTTTGGGTTTGACCAAGGAACTTTGGTATGAGAACTACGAAAGTTCTTGTCGAGGATGAGCGAGGAGGCAGCATCAACGTAGAGTAGACCGTGGTATACAAGAGGCGACAGTGGCGAGGGATACGAGAGAGAAGAGAAGGTGGATGAGGCGGACGCCTCGGCTCCGTGTCGAACTCGATAATACTCGAGGACTCGAAAGGCTGGTCCCAACGCCGTAATCCTCGAGTGGCAGGGACCAGGGAACGACGCGGGGCAACGTGAATAGGGAACGGCGAGGGGAAAGGAGAGACGGCTGATACATCGGTCTGATATCTGCTTTCGAACCTGGATCGATGATACTGTGCGATGCAGCATCGACGACCATTGGCTACGGCTCGATAAGCTCAGGAAGACCCGGTCGAAATCCGAGACCGAGGGATAATCAGGAGTTACCGCCGTGGCTTCTACGTGGTACTGTTGCTCGAGATAGCTCGTTCGCCAAGGTGATCCCAGCACGGTCGAGATGTACGCTACGAATATAACGTCGCGACAATATTATCGAAAGAAGAGGGGAGTTAATGTCGTTTCTTGTTTCTTCTCAAGTCAGAACGAAATCAAAACTTCCGATCTCGAATAAGTGATGATTTCTTTAGACAGCCACACAAGTAGTAGGTAGTCGTTATGAGTAGACGTAATGCCACAAATTCGACAAATTTAGCTACTTTTTAGTGTCAGGCCTTTTTTAATCTTAGAAATCTATTTTTTTTAATCTTAACAATTTTTTCTGGAATAAGTCTTGTTATAATTTATTATTTTATTGTCTATAAAGCTTTCCTGTTCTGTAAAAGTTAATACTTATAAAATTTCATATATTAAGAAAAATTTTAGATATTTACAATTATAAATGTTACTATAATCATGATAATTATTATTATAATGTTACATATAATAATATAATATTAAATATAATATTATATGTATAGTTCTATCAATAAATATATCTATATTTATTTATATCGTTCGAAAATGACTGTAATTATAGTCGTATTATCATAAAAAAATGTTGCAATTATTGAATTATAACTAATCAAAATTACCAACAAAAGTCATAACAGTTATTAATATGCTAATATTACCACACTGCTGTGGCTCTTATTGGCAATTTTGATTGGTTTGTGATTTATTCTTGAAATCAAGAAAATATATAATATTTGGTTTAAATTATCAATTATAATTAAATTATAGTAAACATTTTTATGATAATAATTATTATTAATATGCAGCAATAATAATTACAGTGACATATAATTATAGTAACAAATAACAAAAAATGTTTCTCTCAGTGCGGATTCGAAAGTCTAACGTTTCGAATATTGTTGGAAAGTTTAACGTTTCCTTGAATATTGTTGGAATATTTGGAAATTATATTTGTTTGTGTAGAGTTTGTTAAAATTCACTATTTATGAAAAAGATTTTAGATTTTATTCTAGTTTTTGTACTGTCGATTACATTCTAACTAATTGAAGCTTTCGCTGCAAAGTGTCAAAAATGGAAATGCGTACTTTAATTATATATATTAGCTTATATTGATTATCAAATATTGACTACCAAATATTTCATCATTACTTTAAAAAG
>NW_012130096.1:3039756-3047683 GCF_000143395.1 Atta cephalotes
ATATATATGTACTATATTGTATATTACTAAAAAATACAAGTTCAATCGAATCAAAGATTAATGAAAGTGCAATAGCAACGTGTTTGCGATCAATTGTCGTTACTCCATTAACGTTTTTTCAGCTTTGTCGAAACGTTTCTTCCATCCTCTTGCTAGTCTTAAAATTCTCGTCGTGCGGCGAGGGTTGAAAAATGCACGGCCAGCGTGGACACGCCACGAGCCGGATAAGGGTGGACGATGGCATCGGCTTAAGCAAAGTCTCCGATCCATAACCCTACCTATCCCCCGTAGTCTCAACCCCCTGGTCGCCGATGGCACGACCCATACCGCAGGCACTTTACCACTCTGCCGCGCCACACTCACAGACATGGCTGTGTAACAGTGGTAGTGTGAGTGGCATGAGGTTACCGGTTACCGACGTCGTCGTCGTCGTCGTCGTTGTCGTCGTCGTCGACGACGTCGACGTCGACGAGGGGATGGGAAGTGGGGTTGAACCTATCCCGTGTTACGTGCCAGCCACGCGACGCGCCTGATTAAGGAGCCTGCAGGCAGCCAAGGGGTGGCTTGCCTTTCCTTCTTCCTCCCTTTCCTCCCTTCATCCTCCGTGCAAGTTCTTCGTGTCGATCTTCGCGAGGGAAACGAGATGGGAAATCTGCGGATCGCAAGACTCGTAATGGCCGTTGGTATATGGCAAAGAAATGTCTTTATTAGTATGCCATGCATCGCGCGAGACGCTGGTTGGGTCGAACTGTATGAATTTTAAAGGATTAAATCGAAGAATGGAACCTGTTTTTTTATGCACGCGAGTCATATTTTGTGGAATATGTGTATTTAATCGCATGTTAATTTCTTTATTATAACGTGTAACTTAAATTAAATTCTTTAACGAGATTTTTCGATAAACTCCAATATCAAAATTAGATGATCATGATTAAACACAATGTTTCTTTTAATCGAAATAATAGAATTGCAATATATATTTCATCAAACGAATCTGACTATTGAAGATTTTCTTTCTGTTTATGACAGAACAGTAGATAAAAGGATTGTGATACGAGACACAAGATTTCGTTCTTTTTAATTTTTAGTATGTATACAGTTTTTATTCCTTTTTTTTTCTAATATTCTTTTGTTTCATAGATAAGTGTATGATATAAGAATACAATTTTTGTGCATAATATTTATGGTACTTTATTTTAATACATTATTAATTCCAAGTTTTTTCTTATTATCTACAAAAAGAGCCGATTTCGTAATTCGAAGAATTTCGAGTCGTAACCGACCGACAGGCGAGATTAGGCTCGTTCGCGCGGATAGTTAGAGGATAGGAAACGAGGCTGAAGCTTCTATCCCGTATTACGTGCCGGTGAGGCGTCAGGCCTGATTAAGGATCCTGCGGGGGATTTGCCTGCACACGGCGTCAGCTCGTTTCTGCTTCCTCAGCGAAGCGACGACTCGTAGTCGACCTTTGCGAGATTCTGCGACGGAAATTCCCGGGAACGAGCGCGCCTTCCCGTGACGGTCCTTCGTTTTCCCGCGCAAGACACCGTCTGTGTACTCACAGAATTACGTAAACGTGTCAAGAATTTCGCGGCTATACGAAACTGCATCGATGTCGCGTAGAGCAATCGATGTGGATATTGATCCACATCGAATTGGCTTTTCTCTTTAACCTGACTTTTTCTTTATCTTTTTAAGATTACCCTTTTCTTTTCGATGATTTTGCGACAAAATTTCTTAATTTTTTTAAAAGAATTTGAAGCTTAGGCAGCTTTATATGTTGCCTTATCTTTTAAGATACATTTTTCCTTTCTTATTACTGCCTAGGGAGCGTAGAAAAAACCATTCAGCATTTATATGGTAAATATATAATACAGTAGTATGAATAAAAAAAAACCTTAATGAATATAGGTCGATAATTGTTTCTAAGATATAAACAATTTTGTATAATTGATTTATTGCTTTTCTACGTATATACGATGTAAAAAGAGAAATTGAGGTAAGTAACACTGATAGCTTATTTGAGAGAATTACGTAGGTCTAATGATGTAATCTCTCATAATGACTGATTGATGTCAACATACTGATTTCCGGTGAAATTTTTTATTAGGAAGTGTGCGCATGGAAATTGAATCAGAACATTCAGAACACGATTTGTAAACTGAGGTAAATCTTCATGTCGCATACGACACGTAAAAAAAGTCAATAAGTCAGTTATGATACTAACGTATAAAATTATTGTTTATGTCTTAGAAGCAGTTGAGTTTTCTTGATCCATGTTCACTAAGACTTTTTTATTCAATACTATCTATCATATAAATGCGAAATGATTTTTTTTTAACATTTTATATATTAACACATTCCTTTTGTTAATTGCATTAAAGACGTTTCTCTTATTTTCAATAAAGTTATTGTTGTTATTACTATTTTTTATATATCCGATCAAAACGTTAGTAGGAATAATAATTTTAGCTTTTAATAAATCCTAAACAATTAAGAATCGTTTAATCTCAAAGGAGTTTCCGCAGAATTTTAATTTGAGCGTTACAAAAATATCTCAAGATTGTTACTCTTTTATACAAAATACAAAGAAAATGCGAGAACGAGAAGTATTCTCACACGTTTGGTTGCACCGTGTGTAGGATCCCCGGCTCTCGAGCTTCCTTTCTAGAATGACGAAGACGAATGCTGAGCCGCGCGCAGGATATCGGGAGCTCAGGCTCCGGCCGACCGGACCAAACCTTCCGCTCGTCTCGTCCATTTTTCTCTATCCTCGACCTTTTTTCCTTCGGCAAGTGGTAGCCGGTTAAGTGCCCGGGAGAACGATGAGCAAGTTCCTCTCTGATAACGACCGGAGAAGCGACCCGGCTCATCCGTCCTACCTCGCCGCGATCCTTTTCCAAGAATAATCTTACCTTCCATTTCTCCGTGTCGCCTTCATCCCGTCTCGATAGAGCGCGAATATAGTCCCACAGGAATTATTGGCCAGCATGACCATAACGTATAGAGGGACTTCCGATTTTTCTTATTTTTAAAACCGATTCAAATCTTTGCGGTACTGGCTGTTAATAATAAATATCTTTCCGTATATACTTTAAATACAAATATAAAGCAGTTTTTTTTTGCAATTCTTCAAAATTCGAAAGAAAAATAATACAAGTATATCGCACTGAATAAAATGTAAAAGTTTTTTTCGGAGATATTTGTCCGCAGAAATGTAACTAGAATAAAGTGGGGGTAATTTGAAGGTTAACAGAAATTTTCAAATTGTATAAAAGATGGAGGTTGCGCAGTATATTTAATCAAACATATCAAACACTGTATATTTAATCAAACATATACACTGAAAACAAATTTTGGCATTTTTGGTCCAAATGAATGATTAATCAATGTCCGACTAAATGTAATTAATGCATTGATACAATAATTGAATTTATTTATATAACTATATTCATTCTGACAATGAATTCTAGCAATAGTTTTACAACCTAAATCATTATGAGAATTCATTGGATCAATTTTCATTATTTTTTTCAGAATTCAATATTGAATATTTTATTGTATTTACGTACAGTTTTGGTTTCGTGTTCTATTGCAACAATAAGATATATTTTGTATGTTTAATTGAATATACTATGCAACTTCAAATCTTTCAAATCTTACGATTTGACAATTTCTGTTAATTTGTCTAAATTAGCCCGCTTTATCCTAGATTTAGAAATTTAAGATTAAGGTATGCGCACGTATCTTAAAATTCGGATGAAGAGTGAAGAAATATAAAGATGAAAACTTGTATTAGAACTTCCTTCCCTGAGGACATTGTCAGTCAACAATCGCCTACCAGCAGATCGGTCACTCTTCGTGGACCAGCAAATAAAAGCGGAAGAGGAAAGAATAGATTTGTAAGAAAGGACTGGGCGGTACGCAAGCGAGAGAAGAATGGTCGAATCCTTTAATCCAGAATGTGAAGACGAAGACGAAGATGCGGGACGGGAATGAGGATGCAACCGGGGATAATTCGAATGGAAAGATTAAGACAGAACTATGGTTGCAGTATTCTCGCCCGAAGAAAGGCTGTTAGTCTCGTGGAAACAAACGAAGGATCATCAAACTTGAAGAGTAGAAGGAGCGAAACTGAAAAAAAGGAAAGGAAGCGAAAAAGTAGGTGGGAAAGGATAAGATAAGAAAGCTCGGGAGGAGACGAATAATCAATACGGTCGCCAAGTCGTTAATTCCAATCGCCAACCATCACGCCTTCGTGCAGCGTTAAGCACAGGACGAGAATTTCACCCCCGACTGCCTGAAGGGCATTCTTTTTTCTCGAATCTCCCGTCAGTGAGCGGAGCTTCGATTTTTTTTTTCTTTCGGTCTTGCAACGCACAGACCGACGAAGGAAACGAAAGGAAAAAAAAACTGGGGAGACGATCGAAAGCGGGCATCCCTTCCACGATAATTATTTTCCGACGAGGCTTGGCGTCGCCTTAACAACGATCCGGTGAACGTCGGAAAATATCGGGATCAAAAGTGCACGTGAACGGAGAACTAAGATGCTATTCGTTTCTTATTAGAAACTCGATATCCTACTGATATTGTTTATGATACTTAACTCTCGATCGATAATGTGAAATTCTTATCCTTCGTCTGCAACTTGTGTCTTTGAATTTTAGTGCAGATTTTTATATTGTTCCAAACTGTATACACTGTAAAAAATAAAATGTTAATTTTAACTTGAAGATAGTATAGTGGACTTTCTGAGAAAATGTTAAAATTATTTAACATTTTTGTGCCCACTATATGTTTTTAAGTTATATGTTAAAATTAACATTTTATTTTTTACAGCGTAAAAATCTAAAAAGATTCTTACTTGTGAAACCTTTAACCCTTTATAGATGGGTGACCCCATTTTTTGATTATCTTCTTTTATTTTGTAAACTGTTCACTTGATTTTCATGAAATTTGGCCTGGTGAGGTAATTCGATAATGCTGTAGTCGAGTCGAGGTCAAAAATAAAAAATTCAAAATGATCGATCCAATATGGCGGACAGAATTTAAAAAAAATCTGATTATCATGAAACTCGATTTTAGATCATTTTTAATTTCGAAGTAATATAATAAAGTTTCCAGTTTCGATTTATTTAAAGCTCATCAGTGTTACACGCACAAACAGTTGGAACTGATTTCCAGTCTTTCTAATTATGAGCTCTGTGACAGTAAAATTCTCACTTGAAGGTTACTCTTTTGAAATGTGACATTTTCAGGCTACATTTAAACTCAGCAATATTGAGACTCTTAAAACCGAGTTTTATTATAATCAATTATTTTTTGGAAATTTGAATTTTACGAATCTGAGGCCAAAATTGAATTCAGTAACTTGGAAAACTCTTAGAAAAGGTTTTCATTATGTTTCTTTATTAGAAAGCTCCTGTCCTTGAAGAGTTAATAAGTTTTTATTATTAAGATTATTCACGAGTTTTTATTATCAAAGAAGTTGCATTATATTTCACTTATTTTTTACAAGTTTAAATTTATATAGTAGATAAATTCACAAAATTCAAAAAATCGATTATATTTTTAAATAATTATCCAACATTACTGGCGGAAGGATTAAATTTAAAAACATAAGAAACTACAAATCTTAACAAAAATATACGCGTATTATTTTAAAAAACTTATATTTACAATTAGACATTTTATTTATTCTCGCGAAGAAATAAATATGCCGGTCAATACTTTTATTAAAATATATAATGAGCGAGATGTCCGACTTAATCTGCATAAATTCTGAAATCCGAACCAATTACTTAATTTTTTCCGAGCACACAAGCGCTCGCGGTCTTATTGCACAACTTAGCCCGAAAACACCAGGGCAACGCGGCGCGAAGCCGCGCGCGAGTCCGGCGGAATAAGAACGGAACGAAACAAAACGAAAAGGAAAAGGGGAGTTGGGGGAAAAAAAAGGAAAAAGCATAAAAGTACGTCGCCGGCGGTGGTCGTGCTCGCGAATATCCGGCGTGAGACTCGAATAGCTGCGCTCTTCCCGCACGAGCGTTTCCTCCCTTTCCCGCTTTCACCCGCTCCATATCCACGAGAACGCGCGCACGTGACTATATACGTGCTCGCATGTATCCGCTATGTATACATACGTGCTTGGTGTGAGAGGCGAGAGGACTCGATCCCTCCGGGGAGTTACACGAGAAAGAACGGACGACATGCGGATGGAGAGAGGGAGGAAAGAGAAAGGGGTGGGGGGGGGAAGGGAGAAAGAGAAGTAGAGAGAAGTGCGACGAGGAGTGTACGAAGGGAAGAAGAAGGTAGAGAGAACGACGTGACACAGCTCGAGGGTTGAGGAAGAAGGTATGAGGGGGAGAGGAGGGGGAGGGGACACTCCGGAGGAAGAGGGACACTGGGACGCTCGTAACGAGTCTCTCCTGGTCCCTCGTCGCAATGGGGCTCTCGGACGACCGGATCGCCATGGGACGAAGGCTCGCCGTGTGCCAGCGAGGGTAAGGGGTGTGAGGATCGGTCAGCAGAATGGAAAGAGAGATAGTGACTGGTCAGGATGCGAAAGAGCGAGAGGAGACCCGGGCGGATACGATCGGCGAACCGCGCGGCGCGTGATAAATAACCCAGCGGCGGCTCCCGCTCTGTTCCCGTCTCTCGCTTTCGCCTCCTTCCTCTTTCTTCGCTTCGTATCTACCGCTCTGTCTCCCTCCACCTCCTCCCACTCCTCCTTTCCGATGGTTCCGCGGGTGCGAGCATCGCTTGAGACCGCTTACAGGTCGCGCCAAAAGACGCTTGGCTGCTCTTTGACGCTTGACCGACGCCGACTTCCGCGAGCGAGGAGAATCGACGACTATACTATACAATGCCTCTTGAGATGAAGAAAGAGGGGGAGGGGGGACTATTATTTTCGAGAGAAATATAGGTTTCCTTTTTTTTAATTCGCTTCGCCGTGAAGGTTTTTTTTCGGACTGTCTGACGATGATAGCCATTATAGTCGGGTAATTTGACAAATTTGGTACCTCACCACCGTTTCCGTTGGTTATTTTTATAGCGGCACGATAGAATAAATGTTTTCGATTTCGAATCGCTAAAATTGGTTGTCTATTCGCACGGAGTCATTGAACGTTGCGTAAAAAAAAAACGTCACAGTATTTATCTTTTTGCATGGAAGTTAAAAATTTTGTAGCGGATCGCTACAAATAACTACGTTATCAATTTACATTAAAAAAATATTGTAAACATTAAAATATATATGATCCGTCACAATTTGTAATAAGCTATAGAACCTTTTCAATGTCTTTACGAATATAGAGAGTAATTACGGAATCATCGAACGTTATAAAAAAAGTCCAATATTTATCTTTTTATATAAAAGTTAAAATTTTGTAGCAAAGTGCTACAGCTAAAAATGACCCCCACATTGCTCATTTACATTAAAAAATATTGTAAACGTTAAAATATATAAAACTCTCGCAATTCGGAATAAGCTACAGAAACCTTCACAGTGTCTTTAAAAATGTAGAGGACACCTGTACCTTTGTGTCCCCACTTAACTACTGTCTACATACCAACCGTTCACAAAATATCTCCGAAAATTCCTACTTCCGAAACTATATCGCGATAAATAATAAATCCCAGACAAAAGCCTGCGTTGCCGGTAACAAAAGCCTCGCGTCGTTTCATTACCATCGAATTACGCACGGCGGATATTAATTGACGTTGGATCTTCCATATCTCGTCGGTATCCCGGCGGCTCGATCCCGGCTTCGATTTCCGATCGGTGGAACATACGGACGGAAAAGGCCGGGGCTCTCTCGGCTTGCTCAGCGGTCTCGTCGTCTTTTTGCTAACGGCTGTACTACGGTGCCGTCGCGGCGCGGAATATCCCGGCTGCGCGCAGTGTGACGTGGCGCGGCACCGAGCG
>NW_012130096.1:3049500-3054468 GCF_000143395.1 Atta cephalotes
GGCTCACGGCACCGTTTATCGCGCGGCTTGAACTCTTGGAGCGGTATTCGGCTGGCGCGACGCGGCACGTATCTACCATCGAGCACGGCAGGAACGAGGCTATTACGCGAGCGCGCATACATATCTACCCCGTAGCGAGGAAACGAGGCGATTCCGTGCTGGCGAGAGTGGGTGAGAGAGAAAGAGAGAGAAAGAGTCAGGGTGGTAAAGGGAGATAGCGAGAGATGGCGATGGAAAGAGGAAACGAGATGGCGTTGAAGCACGAGGGAGTAAGAGATAGGCAAGGGAAAAAAAGCGAGGCAACACGGGGTGTTGACTCCACCTCCGGACGATTTCGAGCGGTTCGTGCTTCCAGGATCAGCGGAAAGCCTCGCTAACGCGGCGGGATAAAGGCGAGAGTTCCTGGCGAGAGCGGCCGCCCGCTGAAACGAACGAAAAACAGACGGTATCCATCATTCCCAGCCAGCCAGCCAGCCAGCTAGCCAGCCTGCCTGGGCGACGGCCACTTTGATGACGACGATGACGACGACGACGACGACGACGACGACGACGACGATGACGACGACGACGACGCCGACGACGACGCCGACGACGACGACGACGGCGACGACGACGGCGACGATGTCAAGAAAGAAGAAGAGGGAGAAGGAGAATCTAAAGGAGGAAAAAGCGATGGCAGTACCGAGATGAGCGCGAAGGCGTGGCGGAAATCACGTCGACGGCTTCATACGACAGGCGTCTTCAAGAGAAAGAGAGACGTTAACCCGCCGTTAAAGGCCATCCCGTTTTTAGGACCGGAATCCAACTTAAAGTCCACGGCTGCGGAGTAAAGACTTTCTGATAGGAATACAAGTTTGATATTTCTTGTAAGAATAATTTCGATTTGTTATTCTACGAGTATTACATATCAAAGCGTACATAGCAAAACAGTAAGAAAATAAGATGAGAAACATGAAGAACAATGAGTAATTATTGTAATTATTGTAAGTCAATTGAGTTTCGATGTCTTAATCACATTGCGATTTTATATCAAAATTATTTTTTAAATATTCGGAGTCAAATAGTTAATACTTGAAATTATTTTTCAACAAGGAAAACAATGATAAAAAGAAAGATCAAATCTTCCGAGTTATTTTAGTATGCTGACCAATTAACTATATTCCCTTCTACCTCCTCCTCAAGACACGGAGGATCGCTAACCGCAGTTAGTGAACTCAGTAACCGACCCTAAAATTATCCCCGTAATTACGCGAAACTTAGCGATGGTCGTCATCGCCGTGCGTGAGCCAGAGAGAGGCGAGCGAGTTCTCGCCGGCATAATCAAAGGTAAC
The DNA here is from genome assembly GCF_000143395.1 of Atta cephalotes. NCBI lineage: Eukaryota > Metazoa > Arthropoda > Insecta > Hymenoptera > Formicidae > Atta > Atta cephalotes. The sequence goes on from NW_012130096.1 coordinate 3,050,832, forward strand.
CCGTTGGGAAACTTCATGGACTCCATGACGATCTGCGACGTAAAGGTAAGCGCTCCAGAGGTGCTTCGAGATCAAATCGAAATTTCTCCGGACTTGACGAAACGTTGGATCGTCCCGTCCGTTGATCCATCTATCCATCCGTCGTCGTCCGATCCGTTCTAAATAGAACAGAACTCGAATAACGTATTCCACCGCCCACGTGACGCCACTGAATCCCGGTTGTCGCGCACGTGGGTAACGCCGTTTAGAGTGGCGTGGCACGAGTAATCGAGTTTCGGGGGCTCGCGCGCCGCGATCCGTTTGCCAGCCGGACCAAACCATCCCGACCTACCCCCAACCCTCCAACCCCTTCCGGGACTACCGCTCGCACGCTCTCCCGCAGCATCCCCCGCAGCTTGCCCCCGACGTGACCTCGGTTGAGCGATCAGTCGGCTGATTGGCGGCGCGGCGAAATGAACGAAACGAATACGTAGCGTCCCCTTCATACCCCCGACCTATCCCTGGCCGACCCGCGTGCAGCTCTCGCACGCTCAGCGTACACGAATGCGCTAAACTGATCGCACCGTATAGAATGCGCGAGCGGACCTATATTTGCGGTTGTATATCGCCGCCACTTTACAGGGTGTTTTCGACGACACGACCGTAGAAGTGATGTGTGCGTAAAGAGCGATTCAGGAATATCGCACACTTTCTCGAAATTCTAGGTGTCGGAGGACGGATTGAGGTGAATAATATTTGCGCCTCGATGTTAAAACACTGATATTTTTAATCAGACAGATTAGGAACTTGTGCAGTAAAGAACGATTTTGATAAAGTATTTAAAAATTTTGCCGAAAATAATTTTGTTGGATCATCAAAATAATTACGTAGGGATGGTCACTGGTATGTCAAAATTTTTTGCAACATTGCAACTCATCACGCTTGAGTTTTCTACAAATATTTTGATGGCCCAACAAAATTATTTTTCAGATCTGTATCTAGCTAAATTTTTAGAGATACTTCAGTAAAGTTGTTTTAAACGTTAGTTTGAATAAAGTTTCAGTTTATTTTACAAAGAATGAATTAAAGAAATAAAAAATTTAACAAAATACGCACTATTGTAAAAGATTATATAATACATAAAATCTTCTTTTTACAAGTAATTGATCTTTCGTTTTTTTGTCACAACATTTGTTATATTTAGAAACATTTGTTATATCGAAAAAATTGTAATATATATGATTTATGAGTTTTCTACTTGAATTAACAATTAAAAGAATATCTATATGATAAATAAGAGAAGAAATACGAGAGAAATGGTTAGGGATAAGTTATTTCAGATATCAAGTCAATTAATAATAATGAGTGCTCTATGTTAGTAGTTCTATATTAACACAGTAGTGCTAAAGACAAATATGAAAAATTAAAGGCGTTTTATGATGCGGTACGCAGACTAATTATGATTGCTCATAAAGTGCGGTAATGAAAGGATCGGCGCGATAGGCGTGACTATAAGGACTGACCCTATATCCTTAATTATCGTGTTGGTCCTTTTTTCGAATCTTTCAGAAATGAATCTGAATTATTTACAAGTCATTTCCTAAAAAAAAGATAAAATATAATAAGCACAATGAAAATAATAATAATAATCTTAAAGTCTGGATTACTTCTAGTATCACAAAGAGCGTAAGGATTGAAATAATTGGCGTATTATAAGATACCGAAGCAAAATGAACAGAATCATTTCAAACTAACAAACAATATTTTCATTTATTATTGCTAAAAAATTGCCAAAGAAAAAAATTCGTTACTCTGCAAGTTTTCTTTAAAAATGATGTTTCGTTAGAAGATTAAGATAGCAGAACAATATATATATATATATATATATGTAACAGTGAAATTGTACAATACGTAAGAATTTGTTAATTTGTTAAATAAAATATACTACATCGTTAAATATCACGAAGCAAGGATAACTTAATTTCCTAAATTAGTAACATTTCATTTTTAATATTCATGTGTGTCAAAATGTAAATCAATTCATTTCTGTTGAATTACTTAGTTCAAAATAAACCACATCCATATTGACATAAACATTCAGTAAATAATAACCTAAATTTGAAATTAAATTTAATATGTTTTTTAAATTAAATTGTTTATCTCCATTGTTTTAATTAAATTATCAACATTGAGTAGAAACAGTGACGATCTAGAAAATAGAAATGAAAATAGATTAAAAATAATTCAAATTAGATATAATTTAACATTATGGTTTTAATATTGCAAATCCATGTGTGTAAAAAGTGATTGTATGTGTATGATTGGTTTTTCATATAAAAGTAACATATTATATTGCATACAGAAATTTATACATTTCAATACAGAAAGAATATCTTCTTAGAGTTTACACTGAAAATATGATAGTCGTGGGACAACATTGTATTTGGAGGAATTTTAATGTAAATCTCATTCATTAATAAAACTACAATAAAATATAAAAGTGCATGGTAAAAATCTTTAAAATATTGTATTATACCACAACTATTATATTTTCAGGGTAAATTTTAAAAGAAAATTCTCTCCATGAACGTATAATACAGTTACTTTTGCACTAATCACACATATATGTATATTGTGATTATTTTTTACCCACTTGAATTTGCATTGAACAATGTGATGCAGTCGTCTCCCTCCTTCGAGTTTTAATATTTTGTCTTATCGAACTGTTTCACGGAATTGGCAATTTTGGAACGTCCTGTATAGGTGTCGGTACTCAGTTATATCGCGCACGCGGCGGAACGTTTGAACGTGGCGAACGATGGCGGCGGGGGAGGGAGGGCTTCAGGGCCGTAGCCACGGGGAACGAGGCTAATTCAATGGATGCCTCCGACGCGGCTCGTGCCTCTCTATCTACGTATCCCACCCTCTCTTTCCTCACCCGCGACTCGACTCGTTGCGCGCACCATCCTCGCTCGCTCGCCGTAATTAATGAACGGCTCGACGCTGCACGGCACAAACAACCCCGGCAGTCGTCACCCCGTCCCCTTTTTCGTTTGTCTGACTTCCAACGCGGACGCGTAAGACGGAGACAAAAGCGATATGGATATATCCTTGAGAAAAAGATAAAAATAATCGAAATGAAATCCACACTTCTATAGATAATGTTAAAAATAAAGAATCTTCTAATTGAGGGAGGTAATAATAGAATGTTTTATTTTTTTTTATCTTTTATCTCAAATCGTTTTTCACGCAGCAGTTTTGTATTTTACGAGTGTTTCTAAGACTTTTGCGACAACCAGTAGCACAGCCGCATCTGATAACGAGGTGCGTGACATTCTCGAAGCGCGTTGTACAGCCGCGTACATTTCATTCGCGTATATATAATACGATACTTGCATAGGACGGCAACGTGTATTACGTGAACGTGCGAATACGTTTGCTTCTGAGAAGTAATAAAGGGAAAGGAAGGGAAACAGAGAGAACCACAGTTTATTATCGTTGTCATTATCTGGGATTTTTTAAATAAATATTAAAAAAGATAGTTGTGTCTTTTTATTTTATTTAGACTTGACTTTGGAACAAGTACTATAAAATAAGAAGCCTCTTTACTTAAAGAAGTATAAGTTGCCTGAAAGCATACATTAAAAAAAAAAAAAAA
>NW_012130096.1:3055602-3057996 GCF_000143395.1 Atta cephalotes
ATACATTAAAAAAAAAAAAAAAAAAAAAACTAGGGAACACACATATTTGCCGTTATAACGAAATGAAAGGAAATTTTGCTCAAATGCAAAAGACTAATTCTAATTATTATCCTGTTTTTACGTATAACTTATTATTACTCCGTGTGCATTCAGATGATTTTACTCTGTACATGAATTCGCCAAATATAAATAAATACTGAGACATCTATGTACACGTAATGACAAGTTATATATAAAAAAAAAAACCTAGGATAGGAGTTAGAATTAGTCTTTTGCTTTTGAGCAAAATTTCCTGTCGGCATTAAGCTGCTTATTCGGCAAACGGCAAAATATTAGTAAAAGGGTAACATTCCTGCAGAATCGTAATGCGAGCGGGAATTGGGATTGCAGAGTGGTGCATCGCGCGAATGCAGCGCACGAGCAAGTCTGCGCTCTGCGATGCTCTCGGCTGCTATCGAGATGCGACGCGAAAGCCGGCTTCGCGCGCGCGACTTTTCTATCCGAAAATATTAATACGCGCCAGCGGAGCGTCGCATTGATACTCGCCAATGAGAAACGGCAGCATCGATTTTTGTCCTCGTCCCACTCCTCTCCCTTCGTGTTACGCTGTGTCGCAGTTGCGGATCCGAGGAAGCCAGACGCGAAATTCGACGCAGATGTGAAAAATTCTTATCTGAAAATAATAATTACAGGAAAGAATTATATATAGGATTTCCAAATTTAAGTAACAATTTAAGTAACATAATTAGAAGATTAAACTTTCTAGTGAGGAGTCAATGAAACGATTAACACAATTTATGTAAGATACATGATTTGAATTTGGTTCAGTTTGTAGCTATAATATCTTCAGTCTTAAAATGTATTTAGAAAATGACCTTATATTCTTCACTGTACAAGAATGATTTGAATCTTCATGTTGAATTCAAGTCAGTCGCAGTAATAATTACACTGTGTGCGTAATTATTACTGACAGCGTAATAACGAAATTTCAATTCTTCTGTCTGTGTATGAGAACTCGGGAACTCGTATACCTACACACACAGAAAAATACATTCTATTCACAAGTAATAATTACTTGTTTCATCTGTTTCGAAAGTTCATATATCCGTAAATCTATCATAAGTTCATTATAAGCATCAAATTTATTCAAAATATATCCTAAATACATCGGTCAAAATTATTAAATTAAAAGAATTCGACTTGCTTATTATACAAAGTCACTTCTTCGATCAATTTTATAATATTCTTCAAAAGAAAATTAATTTTTATTTTGAGTACATAAAAAATTTTTAAAAATTTATAATAAGTAAAATATTTTAAGATTATTATCAAAAAGATAGATCTTCGTTAAAGATAACCGTTGCTTAAAAGGAAGAAAACAAATTGAATAATCACTTTGATTGACAATAGACTGATATTTTTCTGTGTATTATATATCAAATTTTTGAACAGTAAACATTTTAATATTTTAGTGCAAATTTCATTATAATGCTACAAATCCCTATTCTTCCAACAACAAAGAACAGTTTTGTGGACTTTATCTCGTTTTCACTTTTACATTTTTAGCGAGAAGCACTATAGTAAAGAGATGAAAAATTATGCAAAAATTATGCAAAGACTAACCGTTAAAAAACGAGAATCTATTTTTTTAAATCTTACAGTTTTTCATTTTTCTTTAAGATTAAAAATTTGTTATAGTACATTACTATTATTATTATTATTATTTATTGTGCTCTTTGCCTTAAAATATGACGCTGTTTCAGCGTCATTAATAGCTTTTCCGCTTTGTAAAGGTTAATCAATGGCAAGCTTCTTACAAAACTTCAAAAAATAGAGAAATGAAACGTGTAGAGTGCTCAAGTCTGCATCTGAAAAGATTTACTTGATTAAGCACAAGTCGATTTATGAGTGCGACAAGTCAAAGCGAAAAAAACATTCGTCGAGCTCGTTTCATTTCGCCGAGCACGTTAAGCACGTTCCAAGTCTCATATCTTATTTAATTATGAATCACGGGAATAAATCGTGTTCGCGGATGCTCATTAAAGCGGCAAGACTGTCGCGTGTATCAGACTGGCCGCATTAGCGACAAAGAATTCCCGAGACACCCGGTACTCTCGAAACGTATCTGATAACCGGAGGCATTACATTTCCAACGTGTATCGCGTCGCGCGAATGCTTGTGCGAGTAGCAGCCAGCTAGTACTTAGAGAACGGAGAGATGGAATAAAATCGTAAAGCCCGATTCAAACGAGACGCTATTCCCAATACTTTGATCTTCTATACTTTGCGAAAATTTTCTTACGCAACGTACTTTTTAATAATATACATCTCTCAATAATTTATTTTATATTATTTCTATTTATATTAATTATATTTTAAGACAATAATTAAACAG
>NW_012130096.1:3059634-3061910 GCF_000143395.1 Atta cephalotes
AAATTAATATTTTTCCTCTGTTTAATTATTCTTAGGAGAAACTAAGAGAGACATCAAGAAGTTCTGTTTAAAGTAGAATGTTCTCTCTATTTTTTTATTCTTTGATCTTTTAAAAAAATGATAAAATGTGTATTATAAATTCAACATATTAATAAATAAATGTAAATGAAGGGTTTTCCACAAATATCAAACAAATGTAAAAAGTTAAATTTTCAGAAAACAGAAATCGTTCATTATATAAATGATAATTTTTCTTCGTATATATAATATATATAAAATATAATACATATAAAAACAAAGTTTTAAGCTATGCATAATATTTTAATAATTAAAAAAAAATTCTTTTCAATTAAAAAATATAAATAAATAACTTGGACTTGTTTGATTCTTGCAAAAATATTATATTTACTCTATTCAGTCGACAATTTTAAGGGAAATAATAATAGTGATAGCTTCTTCTCTGTTAAACAGGGTTAATACAAAACTAGAAATCAGAGAAATTGAAAAATGTCAGCGAAATCAGAGAAGTCAGGGAATTTTGTAAAATTATCTGAAAAATTAATGTTCTTGGCTTTAAACAAGTTTAATGTACACACATCACATCTATGTAGTTTTGGAATAGTTAACAATTAAAAATGCAAGCGGCGCGGCGCCAGCAGCACAAATAGTAATTTACATTTTTAAATTGATCTCTAAGCAGAATATTTATAGAATTTTAAACTGAGAAATTTGTGACAAACCCTGTTAAATTTTTCGATGCTTCAGCAAAACCTTTTTTCTGCAAGGATGTATTAGATAATTCCACACAGTCTGAATCGGGCTTTAGAATTGCTGCCGGGGATCACTACGGTCACGCTCGTGCAGCCGTACATTCAAGCGTCGCGCGCTGCGTGCTTACGTAAGAGCCTTCGCGAGGAAGGCGAACCAGCGAGTATTTACGTGCGGCAATAACGTGCGGGGATATGTATAGCATTCGACGCAACGAGGCCTGATATTTTCCAAGAAACTCGAAGGCTGCCTCGCCTCCTGTATCGTAGGCAGCTCATTCGAGGGATTACGCGCGAAAATCGATCTCGCACGCGTTCATGAAATGGCGTCGGAAAGCCGTATTCGATTGCGAATAAAAAGAGGAAATCCCATGTGTTTCTCGAAACGCTTTCAAAAATTCGTCATAATATCGTTTTGAGTTAATCGATCGATCAAACGTGATCCGATAAAACCGATCCGATTGGACTTGATCTTGTTTCTTTATCTCAAATTAAAATGATTAATTAAAAATATATACAAAAGGTATATGTTTATAATAATATTTAAAATATTTCTTAAGAATTATTGTTACCTCCACTGAGAAAAAATTATCCAAAATTTCAATAAATATTTATTTGGTACAAAAAAATTAATTCGATTTAACAATCATTTCTTTTTATTAAAGTAAATATTTATTTATTGTAAGTAAACGTTTAAAAGTTGGCAGTATTCAAATAAATATTTATTTAAATTTAGGCTATTTTTTTTCAGTGTATGAAACTTAATTCACTGCTATAGTTACCCAAATCCGATTAACACTTTTGTATCGTCTCCCGAAAGGTATTAATAATTCGCCATATGTTGCACGACAAATGAATTATTTCCACGTGACGAGAAGCTGCGTAATACCGCGGTACAAGTGTGCCGGATATACGTTCGCGTAAACGCGAAAAACGGAAGAGCGACTGGCTACGCGTGATAACACGTACACACGTCGCATGCCCGTGGCGCACATTCCGGACGCGAGATCGACGTGGCTGGGACACCACGGGGAACCGGAGATATCGAGACTCGATATTCTGTTCAGAAAGAGAGGGAGAAATATACAGATGGAGAGACAGAGAGAGAATGTGAGAGAGAGAGAGAGAGAGAGAGAGACAGAGACGAAACGAGACGAGAGGCAGAGAGCCGTACGTGCCGTGTCTGTCGGTACGTCATGCACACGAAAATCCTCCACGAAAGACCTTAGCGTCACCCTTGGCGGGTATAAAACGTACGTGCCTCTCGGCAAAGATCGCCGCGAAGTCATCTCTTTGCGCCTTTCTTTTCATATATCCGTAAAAGCGTCGAGTGTGAAACGACCTTTCGGGAGGGAAAAAAAAAGTGTAAGCGGCGATTTATTAATTTTTACGAAATTTATGTAGGGAAAAATGTAAGAAAATTTTTTGCAGCAAAACGCTAAAAATGAGAAAAGAAACATTGCGTTCAATGTATATATATATATATATATATATATATATATATATATT
>NW_012130096.1:3063470-3066615 GCF_000143395.1 Atta cephalotes
TCTCTCTCTCTCTCTCTCTCTCTCTCTCTCTCTCTCTCTCTCTCTCTCTCTCTCTCTCTCTCTCTCTCTCTCTCTCTATTTCTAACCATTTTTTCCAGCCGTCACCGCCCTGTGATCTTCTTTCACCTTCTCTTATCCACCCTCACTCTCATCCTTGCGTGAAGTAATGCTCAGATATGACTTGTTCAGACATGAGGACTCGTGGATTCTAAAAAGAATTATCAGAATATCGAGAATAATGATTGACTTAATATAATCGTTTAATCTGTGAGTAATTCAGTCGCATCTCCCGCGAAGTATTTTAGTAAAAAAATATACTTATTCTTCTATATTTACCTCAATCTTTATTTTTTAATCGATATCTGAAATACTGTTTACATTTTTCTTTTAATGAGCGATATTCTTAGGATTTTCTAATAAAGTACTGAATTGGAAGCTTTTCTTTTTTTCTTTTTCAAGAAGAGACATATCTTTTTTTTTATTTATGTTATTTTTAGTAATTTTTAGTTCAGTATTTATATTTATCATATTACACTGTGTTATTATTTTATTCGACGATATTAATATATAATATTTTTGAAAAATATATTTGATAATATTTAAATTCACACAATAAATTAAAGAAATAACAAAGATTAATCAATCTCATTTTTTTGTTATTCAAGTTATATTTTATATAAGATATATCGATTAACATTGTTTACATTGTAGGTAGATAGATTAAAAATAAACTCCTTTCCTAATCGCATGCTGAAACAAAAGAAACATTTAATAAAATCAGAGATAATTATAAATTTTTTGATTGTGGCATGCATATAAATTATTTTGCTTAGACATTATCCTTCCCCCCAAATCGAACGGCGTAGGCATACCGATATTCACGTCAAACAGACTCGAATGGCTGATTGGGGACGACGATAAATGAGCCGCGCTATACTATTCACCGGATATTATTCATAATATGACGCAGCTGCGTTTCCTTCGCGCGTTACCGGGTCGCGCGCATTATACCCCGTTAAGTTTCCTGAGGGTTGTGCGGAATAACGAAGAACTCCGCGTGCGCGTGTGGATGTCTCGAGAAGCGGAGATTACTCGAGGGAAAAGCAAACAGACGTGTCTTCCGCGTCCTTTCCGCCTCGAGTATAAAACAAAGACTCGCACCTCCCGTCCGAGTCTCGCGGACCTTAAACTTTGTTTAACTTGCCGAAGAATAAACATACCGCGTTGATTAATTGTTCCATCGCAAGTATATCAAAAAGTGATTACAGCGAAGGAACAAGCCGAGTCTATGACTCTTCGATAAGTTTTTTTTAACAAAGTTTTTTTGAAATGTGAAGTTAAAGAATGCATCTCTGAAGTTATACAGGATTGCCACAAAGCTGAAAATCAGGGAAAAATTAGGGAATTTTAGAGTGAAAAATTTGTGACAATCCAGCTATCAGACATCAATGTTTATCTTCTGCGAGAAATCTATTGTTATTGAAAAAAAATCATACGACTCCAAATAAATAGTCAAACGAGTTCGATTGACAAGGATTTAAGGAAGAGTAGTCGTAATCGAATAAGTTTGTGCAGTTGCAAAGACCGCAATTATATAGGCGAGATGAAACGTGTCGCTTTTTTTAACGAGCGTGAGCGGTTGGAAGTAAATCGCGGGAACCAGCCGCCTCAACGACCACGAAGTCGTCAGGCATTCGCCAGGGATTTAATTGAATAAAATGACGAGCCTCGACTCTCGAGTCGCGATTATTAATGCGGCTGTCCGCTTACTTCTCACACCAACAACCGTGAAAAGTAATGTCAACTTTTTTTTCATTTCCCGCCAAGTGATTCGTCTCATCTTTGTACATGCGTACTCTACATGTAGATGCTAACTCGCAATTTGTACCTTCCGAATGAAGGAGAATTCGCAAAAAGTTTGTACGCTTGTTCAGTAATTTGGATAGAATAATAAAAAATTTTTTGATGATCTGACACTCGTGTGAAGTTGAACCTTCAACTTTTTAGAAAAAAAAAAAAAAGAATGATAATTAGTGCGCACATTCAGGGAGACGTTATAACATTGAAAGAAAAGATTGATTGCTGAAGCAAATTAGATGGTTAAATATGGCATAGCATTTCTAATTGACTGCAGCAATCAATTTTTGTTTACATTAGCCAATCGAAATCCTATACTAACATTGCGAATAGGCTAACACAACCAACAGTTGGCTGCAGCAATCAAAAATTGGCTGTTGCAATCAATTAAAAATGCTATGCCACATTTTACCATCTAATTTGTTGCAGCAGTCAATTTTTTTTTTCATTATATTTTTGTCATTCTTTGTTAGATGTAAAACAAAGACAGAATGATAGAAATAGCACAGGCGATCATATGATTTTGAGTACAATAAATTGCGATTTAAATTTATCTATCTGAATCGATCGTCTTTAAAACTGTAATTGTTGATAACCTTTTAACTAAAGCGTGTAAATGAAAAATAGATTTGTTTCGGAATGTGCAAACGAAAATCTATCGATGCGAATGTGTATATAGTAAAATGCGATTTGAATCTATCTGAGTCGATTGTCCTCGAAACTTTAATTGTTAATAACTTTTTAACTAAATCGTGCAAACAAAAAATTGACTTTCGGAATGTGCAAACGAAAATCTATTGATTGGTTATTTCAATCTAGTTTCTTTATAGAATTTGAGTTGATATCGTACTTCTTGCAGCATGTAGTTAGCTCCCCGACAATTTATTTGTTTATATATAACTGTTTAAATGTATTCAAACGAAAAATCGACTTGTTTCGGAATGTGCAAACGAAAATCTATTGATTGAGACTAATTAAATTAATTTTCTCGTGGTTGAAAGACTAGTATAAAATTAGACTCTAAACTTGTTTTTTTAATAACTTTTTCACCAGAAGTGTGCAACGAAAATTCGAAATGTGCATACATGTGCAAACGATGAGCAATCTAATGAGCTATAAACTGTTAATTTTTTCAAAAGGTGTCAGAGCCAACATTACACGAGTTAACGTAACTTAATATAAAATTTATTAAACATTATTATAGAAATTGAAGAAATCTAATTGAATTATGTATCTAATTGAATATATATATATATATATATATATATATATATATATATATAATAAA
>NW_012130096.1:3068165-3074547 GCF_000143395.1 Atta cephalotes
TATATATATATATATATATATATATATATATATATATATATAAATAAAAATATGTATTACAAGATTGCCACAAAAGAAAGTGAACTGAAAGTCAGGGAAAAGTTATGGAATTTTAGAAGAATTTGAGATGAATTTATGACAATCCTAATTATAGCAATTATTTGAATTTCTTTATAATTTCGGAAACGGAAAACTAATATAAGTTCATTAAATATTTATATCTCTGAAAATTAAGAGATAATTATTTTACTTTCAGACACAGTTGTGCTGCCGAAATTGTGCTCATTCAATGAAACACAAACCATCACTCTTCACTCATGCCACTACGAAAATTGCGCTACGCGATGGATAAATTTCAGCCACTATGAAAGACAGAGACTGCCAACGTGAGCGAACGAGATGGCGACTAGATAGTCAAGTGGAAGTGCCGGTGAGCTAATTAATTAATTACTGAGACTCGCTGCTGTGGTTAGCCGAAGGGTACAGCTGCGTTTTCTGACCCATTTGCTCACCCTACAACAATTCCGCTCTAAAGTTCGCCTGTTTACACCACCAAAATTTTCTCCAAAGCATATCACACAAAAACAATGGAGTTCTTTTAAAGTTAAATTGTTTCTAATTAATAAAGAGTGACACATTTGAAATAAATAAAAAAACATTTCTAAAAAAAATTCTGTCTCTTTTAGAAATTAAATGAAATTCAAATGCACGCTTTCTCCAGAATGTTCTCTCGGGTCTCGCACGTGTGCATCCCCGGACGCGCGATCTCTCCCTTCAATTTACACGCTACAATTATTTCCCTCAGCCGCACCCCGGCCCTTCGTTTCAGCGAACGCTGTGTAAGGGCTCGACGTGCCTTCGAAAATGCGCGGCTCACACCGACTACGATTACCTCGACTAATGCCCTAATCTCCTAATTTCCAGCCGTTTACCGCGCGACCGTATGCCACCCTTAATTAGCATAATTTAGGGATGGCGTCGCGATTGAAACGGACGCGCGGTACTCCTGCGGAATTAAAATGGGCCAGCGGAAAAAAGCGCTTCCTGATCCTCTAGGAGTTTCTTCGCTTCGCTAAGAACTTTAATGCTCATTCTTTGTTTACAAGAACACGAGGATGAGGTCGACGAGAGAAACGGATGAAATGTGCACGCTGTTAAAAGTTTTCTTCCTTGCCCTTATCATCGATCCACATCGTTAGGTATTTTAATGTTTGTTCTCTCAGCGAAGGATCCTTTTGAAATTCTCAGATGTAAGATCGAAGAAATTTTTTTCGTCACTGTTTTACGTTCAATCATTATACTCGTCTATAATAAAAGAAAGTTGCATTATTCCGGGAATAGTCATTTAGGTCGGTTTTTACATCCCAACAATGAAAAAAATGGAGGCTCAATTAATATTTTATCGATTGAAAATGTTCATATCTATTTTTTATTTCTCCTCTTTTTTTAGAAAATATTAAGTTAAATCTATATCTACATATAATATTCTCAAATAATCACATGGAAAGGTTTTACTGAAATATCTAAAAATTTAATTAAATGCAAATCTAAAAATAAATTTGTTGAAACATCACAATAATTTTTATAAGACTCTTGAACTGATTGCTAAAATGTTAAAAATTTTTGCAGCATTGCTCATATTTGAGAATCTTATGTAATTATTTTGATAATCCAATAAAATTATTTTCAAATCTGTATCTAAATAATTTTTAGACACTTTAGCAAAATCGTTTTTTCCGCGTAATAAAAATTATAGGATAATCAATAACACACTATATGTAATTAACAATAGTGTTTTTGTTGTAATTGCAGTGAGATGTAAAAAATATCGTGGGTGATTTATGTAGAAAAAAATCAGATGACTATTCCCATGTTTTTAAAGTTTTTTTATTTGAAAGAAAATTAGTCATGAAAAGGGAAAAGAGAACTTAGAAATACTTGTCAGATGATGAGATAGAGAAATCACGCCGAATTTTTATTGCATCGGCTCGTCAATCGAAGCCCCGACACCTGCTGCAAATTTGATCAATGTAGGCAATTTCGTTTCAATTTTATAACGGCGCACTCATTCCGATTTCGAATCGTTCGCGGCGCTCTGATACATTCGCTTGATTGTTTTAAAACATCCGCGGTTAACCGTTACTCCAGCGCGGGCGCATCGATAAATAAAAAAAGGGGGAGACGAGAGGAAAAAACAAAACATACGATCAATTACGATTTACGGTTTAATTTGTAGCTTCATGTCGATCTCTCGCTTGCGGTGTACCGTAACTTTCCCGGTGACAGACAGTCTTTTTTTTTATAAGCATACCGTATGCATCGTTTTTCAAGTGACTGCTCGACGTCAGTTTAAGAACATTAGTCTCAAAGTTTTTTAGTCTTTCATATATTTAACGTTCAAACACTGTGTATTTAGAGAAAAAGAAATCGTAGTAAATAATAACTATATAACACAAGTGTTATATTTATAATTAATATATATATTAATATTTATACTATAACTAATACATATAGCTAAATGAATTATTTTATAGTTATTGCAACTATATATGTACGTAATTAATTTTGCATATAAAACTTATATAATTATCATCTTTATAAAGTTACTACCTTTTTTTCTGAGCAGCTTGAAAAAAATGATAAAAGTTACATCAATATTTTTATAATAATTACATCAAATAATTACATCAAAATCTTTGGAATTTTGTTTTCTTATTTCTATAATTAAATTATCTTATTTATTTTATCGTTATCATGATTAATTGCAAATATTTGATTTTTTTCTGCTAACCACTACTGCGGTTAATTGATTTTTTAATGATTACCATCAGCTTATTAGGATCAAATACAAAAATGGTCTTCCTCTAAAACTAGAACTTGTGTTAGTCTATCCGCAATGTCAGTATAGGATTTCGATTGGCTAATGCAACCAAAAATTGGTTGCCGCAGCCAATTAAGAATGCTATACCATATTTTACGATCTAATTTGCTGCAGCAATCAATCTTTTCTTTCTGATGTATCCATAACGAAATATATATATTAATATAATAAATATTTAAAGAAGAAAGAAAACAAAATACGGACGATCGGTGTAATGCAAAGTGTTATTTCCTTTCCACTGTTCCGGTAGCATTTTTCTTGGAATCATCGAATCTTTTCAGTTTTCGGTAATCGATTAATACATATATTACAAATATTTAATTTTCCATGTTAACACCACAACTGCGATTAATAATTTTTCAGTATGATTATCATCAGCTTATTAAGGAAATAAAAAAATGAATTTTCCGATTAGAAGCGGGAGCAGCGTGGAAGAGAAATAGCATCTTACATGCGGCGACTGTTCGGCTCACAGTCTTTTCTAATTTCCCCCGCCAACACGGTATTGTTCGATTCGGGAACCATCGAGACATGTCCGGCCATGGCTAACAAAGGTCCGCCGCATCGTTTCGTCCGCGGCGCCCGGCCTCGAGATTTGTTCTCGCTCGCTCCGTTCGTCATGTGACTCTCCATCGGCGATATCGCCGTCCGGAAAGCCGAGCTTGTGCGCGCTCGCGTGCGTGTACTACGTGCTCGTGGAAGTCTCACATCGACATGACGCTCACGTTGAGGGGGTTGCGTCCCTGGTGGCGTCATTACGAGGGGCGTCGCGTTTAGAGCGTCGACGTTGGGCGGCAGGCGATCCGTACGACGACGACGACGACGACGACGACTACGACGACTACGACTACTCGGGCGAGTTTGATGGCGCGGTCTCTGCGCGCAACAGTAGTCGGGGTGATAGAAGTGAACGGATAGCCGAAGCAAGGGAAAACCGAAAGAGCTCCGAGCACGCTCGTCTCGCGCGCATCACGCCGTGGCGGTATCGCGCCACGCCGGCGCCACGCCGGCGTGGCGAAGGCTCGGCCTTCGAGCGGTACGGCGTGGCAGCGTCAGCGCGGCTTGGCACGGCACGGCCGCGCGCCACTCGACGCGGGAGGGCGAACCGAGTACGGAGGTGGTAGGTAATCACCCAGCGGCTCGCGTTATAGCGTCGTTACGCCGCAGCGCCGCTATCGTCGTCTCCTACTACCCCCTTGCCGCTCCGCCACTCTTTCCACTGTGTCCTCTGCTGGTTTCTCGTACCGTTTTCTCTCCCTTTTCTCTCTCTCTCTCTCTCTCTCTCCTCTCACTCTCACGATTCTCCGTTCATCTCTCAAAGCTCGTTCGCTTCGGTCCTCTCACTCACCACCGCACACCTCTCTCGTACTCCGTCTCTCGTTTCTCTTACTACCACTTCGACCTAGCCTCTTCCGCAGCGACGACGGCAGCGGTAGCAGCTCAAGTCTCGTACCGCGGGCGACGTGGCTGCCTTTCATATACCGGTATACGGAATACGGTTATCCCCCGTATCTCTTCTACCCCTTGGCCGCGCGTCTCCGCGCCATCCAGCAGCGTCCCATCGTCTCCGACATCCAACGCTCCCAGCACCATCGCCTTCTCACCCTTCTCTACCGGTATACTCCCGCGCGTCATACCGTCGCCTTCGCCACTGTTAAGGCCGAGTTTAATTATTTCATATCGCCGTACACGGATCAACGCCGCCGCCGCCGCTGTCGCCGTTGTCGCCGTTGTCGCCGTCGCCGCTACCGTCGCTGTCAACCGCGCGAGGAATCCGACGTAAGCCGCCGACGACTTCTCGCACCTTCCTTCACCCCCCTTTGCGCCGCGCCATCCCTTCGCACGCCTCCGCGGCATCGCCGACGTGACAGGGTGTCTCTTTCTCCGCCTTTCACCCTCTTCTATCTCGGTTCACGCCACTCTTTCTCTTCCGGCGGATCGCGTTCGTCTCCGCTCGACCTTTCTCTCGACTCCCCTTTCTATCCACGTAACTTTTCCCCTCTTCCTTCCTCCCTCGTCTGCTTCTGCTTCCGCGCGCGGTTCGGTCCGTCACTTCGCAGTTGCTTTACGAGCCAGTAACTTCCCCGAACGGGGCGACTTCATTACTTCTCATTTCCTTTTGGCACAGCCGCGCGTCCATCCGTTCTTCCTGCGTTCATTGCAATACTGCCTTTTTCCACCGCGCCGCGAAAATACAGATTGTTTCGTAAATGTGATTTCGTTCGCCACTCGTGTGGGCGAATGTCGAATGCTGATCTGTTTTTAGTATTAGAGTGCGCTAGAAATATTATTACATGGAAACCAACAAATGAGTGGAAAAAAACGTGGCACTGTAACATTTATTTTAAAAAGATCAGTCGACACGAATTATTTTATGTATTATTAAGTATGAACAGAAAAAAAATATTATGCATTCTATCTTCTATTTGTTGAAAGTAAATTTAATCGCGGTCGCGATTAAATAATAATATCGCAAATTAATAAAAAATGGAACAATTGTTATCTACATTTATTAAATATGTACTTTTTAATTTATTTTACACAAAAAATGCTACAGAATGTTATCGATATTCTTACGTAAATTATTATAGAAAACTTATATATAAATATATGATATAATTATAATATAATAATTAAAAGCAAGAAATTATAATAATTATAAACTTTTAAATATATATATATAATTTTTTGGCACAAGCAAAATTTCACTCTTAAATTTTTTATTTGTTCGAAATAAAGGACAAATTCGATTCTTAAAATATCTGATATACTATATGCATGATATAATGTAACGTTGAAGAAAGATATTTTAAAAAATCCTGGAAATTTTTCTAAATTTTTTGAAAGCCTAAAACCAGAAGAAAGATCCAGATTACAGACGGAGGATTAAAACCGTTTCTTTTTCTTTTTTGGGGGGAAGTGTTCTACAATAAAATTAAATGTTGAAAGGAAAGAAGAATAAATTAACATCTCCGAATTAACACTCTCTAATGACGCTTTACAAAAGTGTGACAACAGTCTGAATTTGCATGCTCGTGAAATCTGTGTCGACAGATTATAGCGCAATTCGGGAAACTTAAGAAGAGCGTTGTAAGTGAGGTGACACGCCGAAGAACGGTGGACGGGCAAATACGAGGTCGGGAAGTTCCGGAGAGTTAAAGAGGAGAGATCGATGTCTTGTGACGTCGCGTTTCGTCATCGTAAAACTTCTTTGACGGGCCGCGACGCGCGCGGATGAAAACCGTGCACGGACATCGACGGCGTGGGTGCTGTCGCAGCGATGACAAACTACGAGAACGGCGGCGGTATCGCTTAACGTTTCGCGGGCGATTAATAAACGTTATTACCGCCGTCGCACGTCCCACACTGCTACGTCCACCTACACTGACGTTGCCGACGTCGCTTTTAAAGCGCGCCGTAAACGTGTCGCACATAAATAACTTTGATATTCGTGTCGGCCGATCTTGCATCTTTTTTTACTTTTTCTTCTCTCTCTCTCTC
>NW_012130096.1:3077884-3084646 GCF_000143395.1 Atta cephalotes
ATATACCAACATGAGGAAATGGTATTAAAAAATTCTGAAAAAATTCTTAAAGTTCTATGAGAAAAAAAATAAATAATTTTCGTCTCTTGCAATTTTTCTGTAAAGTTGATAATATTTGAGTAAAAAATTATTGAAGACAAATTTTTAGTAATTAATGTTAACTATTGCGAAAATTGCAAAATGGTAGAGGACTTTTCGATTCAATTTAGTCCGCTCTGCCTGCCCATGAAATTGATGATTTTGGGACATCCTTATAACTTTTTATCACATATTTGGGTGAAAGAAGCGGTCGTAAACTTTACTTACGTCATTCGCAATTCATATTATTAGTTACGTGGTTATCGACGCGATTTATTGCGACGTAGGGGCGAGCGCACTGCAAAGTCACGAAAATATAAATTTCTACGAGGACATCCGCATTCGCAGGTCGTTGACTAATTATCCCAATTACAGGCCGCGAATCGGAGTAATTAGTCGCGCGCGTTGCGTGCTACGCGATCGATCGTCCAGGCTAATAACGAGGTAACCATTTATCAGTTCATAAATCCTCCGTGTATATCAACTGTAACCTGTGCGCCGTGTAGAAATTTACTAACTGAAAGTCACTTATATAAATGGATGATACTTGTTACATATTTAAGTACGGATCGCATATATACTGAATTATTGCAATCCAAGAGGAAATTTTAACTGTCAAAATTTATTAAGAGATGATGAACATCAGATAATATTTGTATTTCGAAATGATGTCACCATGTGATATGAAAGCACTCTAAGAATTGTATCTTTTCATTCATATGCAAATCTGATAAATATTTCCTATTTTAAGTGTAATTATTTTACACTTATATTAGATGCTTTAATAAGATTCTTCTACGAATTTATCGTTATATATATTTATAAAGAATTCAAACATTTTTAGTGTCACTTTTGTAACATGGAGATGGAATATGTATAAATGTTATATATTCTTGCTTTTCCATATTCTTTCGTTTCCAAAATATTAATGTAATCATATTAAAGGCATTACAATTTTACACCTGTATCTGATATTATATAATAAATATATCATTCATATACATGATTATGTAAAAAGTCGTTATAAATATTTAATTGTCAGAGTAACATATAAATATATTATATTCAAGATACTAATACATGTTTCTTAAATTTGATCGGGCAATACCTATCTTTTTAATTGATTTATCATAAATCAATGAATTTGCTAAACATGACGTGAAAATGTGATAAAGTAAAGATAAAAAATTTAAATAACGGTACAAAGATTCTCGAAGACAGAAAGGCAACGTGTCTATCAGGTGGCTTGTTATTGTTTCTGTAATGGCAGAAACACCATCCCTCGAGGCTGTAATGCCTCCTCGATGACGAGGCGACGAGCGCAGGTGCACCGTACGAGCAACGGGATTTGCCCTTCCCGAGAAAACTTTCCCCCGTCCTCCCCCCGTACGTTGGAGGGTTCTCTTTCGCGAGCTTAACGAGATGACACCGTTCCCAAGATCCTCGGAAAATCCCGAGCTGCGCAAGAACGTCGCCGGCGCTCAAATTTATTCATTCTCCTCGCCGTCGCGTCATCAACGTTACACGCACAACGGTCCATAACGAGCTTCGGAAATTTTACGTAACAATAGAGAAGACTGTAAATGTAAGGCACGGAAAGTAAAATTTAGAAAAACGAAAGAGAGTTTTATGTCAAACGATGAATGATATCAAACAGTTTTGATTAATCATTGCTTTATTTTATCAACTATAACTAGCTAAACTGAAACATACACATTCTAGTGATCCTGAGACTTTTCCTAATTTTTAACCCTTAACTGGTGTGGCTCATATCAGTCATATCTTAAAAATTTACTAACTTATTTATTAACTTATATTTAAATGAAGTTTAAGACTTATTTAATTATTATTTCGTATTATTTTGATTAAAAATAGGTAAATGAAAGTCCAAATATCAAAAAATTATTATAAAAATATTTTCAAGATATCAATGAGTTTTATTTTATTAATTTTTTTGAGAAATAAAAATCCAGTGGACGTTAGAAATTTTTTTACGATAATAATTAAGAGTTATAATAAATAGTATCTAATGATTTGGAATAATTATTTTTATAATTTTATTTTTGTAACTTTGAACTTAAAAAAATCTCGAAAAAAATAAAATTAACAAAAACTTTAGCGAATATCAAGAATCCAGATCTTTCTTCAGTATCAATCAACATGTGTTTCTATTACGAATTAAGAAAATATGTGATAAGAAACTGATACGGAAACGAGATACATTCTTGTTTTTTAGAAAGACAATACAATGACGATATATCGCTTTCTACAATCACAAAAATACGAACAAATCCGGCTGTCATTCGCGACTGGTGAATTGCATCTCACTTTGATGTTTGCAAAAAGACGTTTCAAGAAAATTTCACGCGTTAATTTCGAGGAAGCTCGCGTACGATAAATTATCGAGCTTATAAATTATATACCTTTGAAAGAAGGACAGTGATCGATATCCTGCACGAAAAATTCTTAGAAAAATTGGCGCGATTGTCGTTGGAAAATCGAACGGACTACGACGAGGAAGAGTTAAATTCACGAGAGGATAGTGGTAGGTAGGCGAGAGATGGCAAGAGGGAGGGAACAGGGTTTTCATGGAGCGACGTTTAACAGCGTCGTAACCGGCTGGGATGATTACCTCACCAGCCAACGTAGGACTCTACGACCTACCCTCTGCTCGTCGTCGGCGTCGCGACACCCGTAAACGGAAGCCCCACGGCGGTGCTTCAACTCTCTCGCCTTCCTCTTTCCGCTCGCCTCCCATCCAGTCTTCTTCGTCGTCGTGCGATGCATATCCAACCCTTTTAACCACCTGCCGGAGAAGCGGCAGCAATCTCGGGCGGTGAATGCGCAGCGCCCCGAAAATGTTAAAGGAGCCGCGGTAATGCTTCCGACTCTCAACTGAAGAGCACCAGCTGAAGAATTCTCTTGCTAAGGCGATCCTTTGAAGTTAGAAGTATCGTTGGACTATGTATAAAGATGGCAGAAGAAGGTAATTTCAACTATGGGAATCTATCCGAAAGAATCTCCAGCGGAGATTTTCGCTCTTTTTTTGGAAAAATTTAATCCGAGACCTGCTCTCTCGATTTGAAAAATTTCGTTCGTAAAACTTTTTAATAAATTTACACTCGTATAAAAATAGCATTGAAATAAAAAGAAGTAATTAGTAATTGAACAAAAAGAAGGACGAATTTTCTTTTGAAGCGCTTTCTCTCTCAGCTTTGACTAAAGTTCGCTTGAAAAGTATTTCGAGCCAACTTTTTAAACGCGATGTAAGGGATATCTTTTACACTCAGCCAAATCGATTCGCGCAGTACTACTCTCTTTCGCTTGGCTTCGCTCTCTCGTTCTAGTTTCTTTAGCTTTTCGTCACGACGATTGACAGGCTTTATAGCAGCGGTACGGTCACGCTTAACGATCGAGCCAATCGTAAAAGCTCCGCTGGCGCTGCAGAGCGTAGATAAGGTCTTCGTCATTGACAATCTTGTGGTGGAAGCAGAACGAGTGTGGCTTTCGATGAATAAAGACAAAGGCTCTTACGATCGCACGATAATATTTAAAAAATTTCGATTTATTTATTAAAATAATTTGTCTGTTCTTCCATCATAATAATGGAAATTACAGTATTTTTTTATTTAAAACATTTTTATTTATTAATATGTAGTATTTATCTGCAAAAACAGAAAAAGGACTTAAAGAATATGTAGTTATACAGTTTAAAATTAAAAATCATTACAAAATCAACTGTAGGTATTTTTGGTATAATCTTAGCTCGCTGTTTTGTTATTCTGTTCTTGAGGATAGATTGCTCGAAAAGAAATATCTATTGTATTTTTATAGTTGATCGAGATATCGAAAATTATTGCGATACTGATTGTCCAACGGAAGATTAGCACGAATAACATACGTAATCTTCGTTAGATTGTTCTGACCGCGATAAATAAAGTGCACGTGCGTGTTGGAATCAGTTTGCCAAGCGGTGCGATTATCACGTGGCAACGGCACCAATACACAGAATGAACAATTGATAGATATCGCTTACGAAACATCGAGAAGAGGAGATTCGTTTATCGACTCGCTTGCGTGAAAGATTGCCAAGACAATCGAGTCGGCGGGAATCACAGCCCATATCCCGTCAACAGAAATTATCTATACAAATAAGCGAAAATACGAGCTTCAATACATAGGACGATTCTATAATAATATTATATTACAGATTTTTCTTAGTCTACTTGGTAGATTTAAAATCTTTTTAATTAATTTTAAATGAACTGCGTTTTTATATTTTAATTTGTAATATACTGTATATGTGTCACATCTCAATTCAAAAATGAAAAGATATCATAGTTCAATTAATACGTCTGAATATCTGTGTAAAATTTAGACTCATTTTTTTTACTGGTTGAAGAGTTATTTAATTTTTTGTCTTGATTTTTATGTAAAATCGCACGTAGGACTTATTTGCGATAAGAGATCGTAGCATTATAAATTAAATTAAATTTTTATAACGATAATAAAACTCTAATGAATATTTGTGCAAATATTGGGGTACTTATTATTGGGATACTTGTTTGTAAAAGTTATTTATCTAAAAACATCATAAAAGAAAGGTCATTTTATTGCATAAAGTCATTATAAGCCAAATTGTTTTTTACCGTTGGTTTTAAAGTGCATTTTATTACAACTTTTGGACTGATTAGCTGATTTTATGACTGATATTTTTAATCGATATCGTACAATCAATACGTCTTTAAGATATTTCTCTTTAATAGTTAAAAAGTAGAAAGAAGTTATATATCTTAATAAATCACGACAATATTGTTGAAGTACATTTTTAACGAAATTTGACATCTTTATTGCGCGTTTTATGATTCGTCTAGACGAAGATAGACCTTCGTGACTAACTTCGGGCACGATTACGTGCCATAACTCGCTAATTGTTAATTTTCGTTATATCCCGTCAGCTGAACATCACAGCATTCCGCCTCGCGAGAATTAAATTAATGCAATAAATTCGCTGAATTTAGTACGCTCGTCGAGCGGGATATTTTTTTAACCATATTTCTCGCAACGTTTGGGACCGCGTATTGTATTCGCGTACGTGTGATGCGTAAATGTATGGAACGACCGTGCGAAGAGTAATTGGGCAATATTGCCGGTAAGTATGATTGTGACCGCGGATGCGATGGGGGTTGAGAATTGTGTGTGGGATGAGGCGAGATACAGATAGAGTGAGAAAGAGAAAGAAAAAAGTAGGGTGCTAAAAAAGAGGTGCAAGTACATGTGAGAGGGATAAAAAAAAGCAGAGATTATACATATAATTGCTAACGAGACATCGAAGGTGTTTCAGGACCAAACTTATTGAAATTATCTTTCTTTGATTAATTCTTATTAATCAAATTGAAAATATTTTCTTTTAATTACAATAACATTTAATATAATTCTTTTTTTTTACCTATATTGATTATTTCATATTAAAGCAATATTAGTCAATATTATGAAATAAATCTAATGATATATTTCAAGTAAAATACGGTTCGATTGTTTATGTAACATGAATCAAAATCGAATCAAATTTGATAAGTCAATTGTTTCGATATGATATTTTTATATGGATTTTTAAACATATGGATTTTTAGATTTTTTATTTTAATTTATTTTGTATAATATATATTTCGAGAAAAAAATGCTTTTATAATTTCAGTAAGAAAAATAATCGATTCCAGCATGTATAAAAATATTAATTTCATCATTTGACGATATATCAATATTAATTATACAATGAAGCTAATGAAATATTTCAAGCAAAATACTGTTCGACTTATTTTATATAATCGACCATAATTGGTGCCAAATTTGATAACTTCGCGATTCCAAGTTTTTATATTAATTTTAAGAAATTTACAGATTTTTTTTATTTTAATTTATTCTGAATACATTTTAAAATGCTTTTCGCCTCTTTGGTTAGAAAAAAAAACGATCGATTCCATCATGCGTAAAAAAATTAATTCCGCACCACTTAAAAATGTCACTTGATTCAATCACGAGATATTAAACTGGTTAACAGCATGTTCTTTAATATTCCCCTCTCGGCTTAATAAATCGGAATAATTGAATGGTGCGGATTTTTAGAGATACGAATGTCAGACCGCTAACGAAAGGCGCGCGCCGGAGAATGGAAAAAAAACACCTTTCATTCAAGAGGCAGCCTACGAGCGAACGTTGCTCCTCCATTAGCGACAGATGTAACAAAGCGCCTTTTCATGACGCATCGCCACGACCAACTCGCATAAACTCGACCGTCTCCCGAGCCTCGCGTGATTATCCCTCTTTCTCGGGGCTTCCGTCAAAAATCCAACGCGTTCCAACGCGCGAAGACAAAGGTGGCAACGCGAAAAGCTGCGGGGAGTGACGAGGAACGAGAGCGGGATGTGGAGAAAAGAAAAAAAAGTGAAAGGTAGTGGAAAAATCGTAAAAGCGGAAGAAAGAAAAGGAAGAATATGGAGAAGGAGTGAAAGAGAGAAAAAACGCGCGCGCGAGAGAGAGAGAGAGAGAGAGAGAGAGAGAGAGAGAGAGAGAGAGAGAGAGAGAGAGAGAGAGGAGTAGTAGTACGTACGTACGTACGTACGTACGTACGTACCGGTACCGGACCGTACCGACCGTACCTACCCTTACCCCGTTCCCGTTACC
>NW_012130096.1:3085768-3089747 GCF_000143395.1 Atta cephalotes
GANTCAGTNCATGNNNNAGAGNGAGAGAGAGAGAGGAAGGATGAGAGAGGGAAGTTCGATGTCGAACTCAGCTCTCGACCGAACGGCTCACCATCCCTTCCCCGTTCTCATCTATAGAAGATACCCTTCGACTCTCCGTGCCCTCGTACGTGCTCGCTCTCGCCCACAGACTATCCGTATACTCTCGCACGTATACGTACTCGCACATACAAGCGCGCGTACAGAAAGCCGTAGTCACCCTCCAGCGGCCCACAGCCCCGCCCGTCTCACCCCGTCTCGTCAACCCTCGCTCGGCCGGCGTGTTCCCGCCCTCTCCGTGTTTCCGCGGCCCGTTCCAACCACCCCGTTCCACGCCGTGTCCCGCAGGGCATGTCCCTATACACCGCCGGCATACAATTGTCCGCTCTATCGCCTCTAGATCCGTTCTCGCGACATCATTGTGACGTCTATAAAAAAAAGTGTCTCTCTGGTAAGACGCGATACCAGCCGACGAGTCGCGACGTTGAATTCAAACGTGTCCGGATAGTGGCGATGATTTTCCGCGGATTTTTCGTGAGGGTGCCGCGCGGACAATACTTTGGCCGCTGCCGGAAAATTCTCATCCCCTTTGGTGGCACGCTCCGCGGCACGCCCGGCCGTCTCTGTTATACTGCCGGCAGCGACCCAACCGTCTCCTCCCTCGTTCACCCTTGCAGAGAGAGCTCTCTCTCTCTCTCTCTCTCTCTCTCTCTCTCTCTCACTCATTCCAACCACCCTAAACTCGTCCCCTCACGCCTCGCCGCTCTCGCCCACGCCCGTCATACCCGCCGCACCGCGCCGCCACCGCCACGCCATCGCTGCCGTCCCCTCGAGCCAGCCGAGCTAACCACCCCATCCCAACCATCCTGGCCACCCACGCGCGCTATCCCCTACTCTCGACCGCGCCACTCTGCGAGCCGCTCGTTAACCTGCTAGCGCCCCTCTAACCGCTGCTGCAGGGTTGCTGCCGCCGCCGCCACCGCCGTCGCTACCGTGGCTGCTATATTTACATATCAATATTCCATGGCGTGGCAGGGTAGCTGGCTGGCTGGCTGGCTGGCTGGCTGGCTGGCTGGCTGGCTGACTGGCTGGCTGGTTGGCGGGCTGGCTGGCTGGCTGGTTGCACGCTCTCCTGATCGTAAAGTAGCGGTGGCGTGCTCCTGCGGATCCCGTCTGCTCCCTCTCCTTCCCTCTCAGTCCCGAATCTCTCAAGGGATGGAATCCTGAGGAGAGAACGTTCAGACAAGAGTATTCCCGTCCAGGAGTTCGGAGACGCCGAGAGTAATGATCCGACTGGCTGCGTGTTTTCGACTGACAGGAAGGGCGCGAGGGAGCGAGTAAGGAAATTTCCTCGAGAACTGACGGTACTCAGAGATGGCAAAAGGGTAAAAGCTACCCCCTTATTCTGTACTCGACACTCTCTGGACTCCTTCTGAATTCTTTGTGCAGTCACGCGACGATCGCGAATGCGAATATGCTGGCTAAAAATATGAATGTCACCGCTGTGACAACTCGCATAATGACGAAGAGTATCGCGAAAAAGTCTTGTGCTTTTATTCGACATTTTATCTCGTTTCATTTTATTCTCCTATATTCTATTTTTAATATACATATCTCTCTAAAATGATACTCGCACGGAATGCTTTTTGTTCCGCCCGCGTTTTTGTTTGATTCCTTTAACACTATCGGTTAGGTATTGGCGTTGTTGAATGAACGCCGCGCGGTAAAGCGTAAAAAAACGCGGATTCCGATTCCGCCGGCAATTATGGACTCAATTATATCGGCATGCGCATGAAAAAATATCCGTGACAATTTCCCACCACGGGATGAGAATTACATCAGCGCGAGTCAAAATGCGAGCGCGATCGTCACCCGGCTAATAATTTCGTTTACCCGAAGCTTCATGAAAAATTATAACCGTTCCATCGCGCGTGTCACCGCGCCATGAAGTTTCAATTGTATCGAGTCAAATGTGTGCTCACGTTTCATCACCAATTTTATCATTTCGAGTCAATTCGCTTTATCAAGAAATATAATTATTCCACACAAACTGAAAGATGAGAGGAAACTTATGCTCTATATATATACGCAGCGTTCAACTTTACAATTATTTCCAATCCTAGAGAAAACCGATTACACAAATATCTCATTGAAGTTTGACTGTAGATAATAAAAATAATTTCATCAAAATTCAATTATGACCGAAAAAAAATTGCTTTTTTATCTATCCAAAATTATTATTATTCATTTACGTTTATTACATTGTAATTACAGTTATAAAGACAGTATACATTACATTGTTGTCGCTGTTATTCTCAAATCCAAGTGTGTATTAAATGCCTTCACATATGTGTGTGATTTAAATTTTCGTGTAAAAATAACACTATACTGTATAAAAATTGGATTCTTACATTTAAACGTGTATAATGTTATTTTTACGCGTAAAACTAAATCACACACATGTGAGAAGGCATTTATTACATGCAGTGGAGAGTAATAGCGGCAATGTAATATGTACTAACTTTGTGATTGTAATTAAAATGTAATAAACATAAATGAATATAATAATAATTTTGGATAGATAAAAAAGCAACTTTTTTTTCCCGCGATTATAAGTTGAATTTTGAAGGCATTATTTACGCATTTGCAGTCTATTTCTTAATCAATACGTGCACTGTAAAATCGTATGTAAAAAGTAACTTCAAAAATCTGTATTATTTATTGTAATTTATCGTAAAAATGACACTATGCTACGTTTAAATGTAAATCCATATTTGTATACAACATAGTGTGTTATTCTTTTACAAACTAATCGGCAAACTAATCATACACACATATATTGAAGCCAGTTTTTACGTGGCTTTACAGTGGACGCATTGATTTTAAAGAAATAGACCTGGATTTGCAGTGTATTTAAAATTTATATGCAATTTCTTATGCTGACAGATTGTATAATACAGGGAAACGGATGATTATATCTGTCATCGATCCGTTTCCGGGGATGAATATACGCATTAGACGACTGTCGAGAATCAACCGTTTCTTCCAAGACGTCGCGACGCGACGCCATAGCACGCGCGCGCAATGCCGGGCAGGTGCTAATTTTAACCGTTTCCTTAACCCGCGTATTTATAGGCGGCCGACTCTCGTGGGACTCTTTAAAACATCTCGCCGGTCCATTCGTCGTTGCGCGCAGAAAGCGCCCCGAATAATTTAGCAGAGGACTCAGCTTCGAAACGAGGACACGTCATCCTCCTACCTCGTTACACCCACCCTCGTGTAGATTTTCGCTCGCTGGTTCACTTACGCGCCAAGGATTGACGTATACCCGCAGTATAAAGCTCCGAGAGTTATGTGAGGTCGACAACTTTTAACAAACAAACCATTCCCATCGACGCTTCTGTTTGTTTTTTCTTCTTACCAACGTACGCTTCTTTCTCTTTATTCTTATTATACTTTATACTTTACTGAATCTTCAAGTCGTTTTATTAGGAAATATATTAGAGTATAATTTTAATGACAAATATGGGTTATTATTAATTAATTCAAAGTACGCAGTACAATTGTTTGTGCTAAAATTGATCCACTCGAGTTAAAATTTTGAATTTTGAATTAGCTAGGTGTTATAATTTAACGTAATTTTATTATGTTATGTGAAATTATTTTATGTTAAATTGATATTTAATAGATATTTTAATTAATATAACACTTTTATTGCGGATTGTCAATGGAATTATACACTTACAGAAAAGGTTGCTTCGATTTAAAGAAATTTTTTTTGCTATAAGGTTAAAGAACAAATTTCTTTGATTTAAGCATTATTTTTTTAAAATCAAATAAAATTTATTTGATTTAAAGAAATTATGTTCAAATCCAAGAAATGTTTAAATCATGATTTCTTGAATTTTAACATAATTTCTTTAAATCAAATAATTTTATTTGATTTTTACAAAGTAATGTT
>NW_012130096.1:3089767-3093356 GCF_000143395.1 Atta cephalotes
AGTTTTNATAGTAAGTAAGGACTAATTACTTGTATTAGCTATTATTTAATTATAATAAATTATTAGTAGTTAAAGTAATATTGTATAACTAACAAATTTTAATGTTTAAATCATGATTTCTTGAATTTTAACATAATTTCTTTAAATCAAATAAATTTTATTTGATTTTACAAAGTAATGTTTAAATCAAAAAAAATTTTTTCTTTAACCATATAACAAAGAAAATTTTTTTAAATCGAAGCAATCTTTTCTCTGGATGCATATTTCAAGATTCATAAAGAATAGTTTCTAGAAAAGAATAGTTTCTAAAAAAGAAAGAAAATATATTAAACGATATCCGTACAAAATATATTACATTTTATATTTTTTTACTATAAAAACATTTCAAGTAATTACTTTCGAGAGAGATGATTCCCTTAAAACCTCTTGGTTCTACATAAAGCATCTTTTGTATTTCATTCTCCGTGCCACTTTCGGTTTTTAGTCAAAAGGGAAGTTCTCAATTAATCGCGCGATCCACCAATCCGTGTTCGTCACGGACCCAAGACTTTGAAAGCTCTCCCCGTGCACTTTCCCTTCGGAAGGGAAGTTTCCCGGTTTCATGTAGATTCCTGGATGGAGGCGCGTGAGCCTTCGAGGGCTTTCGTGACCAGAACGCCGCCGCGTCGTTTCACCTTCCCGTCTCACCCTCGCCTATGCCGTCACCACCACCTTGGTACCCGCATCCACAAACTGGCGTGACACCTCTGGAGCCACGCCGAGCTTGCGACGAGAATTTTGCTGAGGAATTAACTGGATCCCGTGACGCCTACATTAAAGGCGTGATGCTCCGGGAAAACTGAGCAAGTTCTTATCGACGAGGCGGGCGATCAGACTGGAAGCGCATAACTAGACGGAAATGTCCATCTTTATCTTCTATTTCAAACAAGTACTATAAAAGGACTTCCGCGATGTGATGAGGAATGTTATAAAAAATTTGCGTTCGTGTTTTTAATCCATCTGTTGTAAATATATAATTTTTATATATATTTAAATTTGCGATTTATGAAGAGATTTCAAGAGATTTCAATTGAGGATGTACTTACATATATTTTTTAACAAAAATGAAAAAACAGATTTTTCTATATTCTATACAGATTTTTATATACATATATGTGTTTGAAAGTAATATAAAAAATTTAGTGGCGATTTAAAATTTGGAGGGGGGGGGGGAGGAGATAAAAAATTATTTCAATATAACAAGTATAACACAAAAAAATAATTCTATTGCTAAGAAAAGTGATTATGCATAATTTATTTTCTTTCTTTTTAAGCAATGGCTATTTTTAATAAAGAATATTTTCTTGATAATAATCTTAAAATACATTAATATTACAAATTAGAAAAACTCACTATACATATACATATATGAAAGAATTAATTTTCTTTTGAAGATTATAAAATTGATCGAAGAAGCGACTTTATAATAAGCAAATCGAATTTGTTTTAATAATCTCGATTAAAGTATTGACCTTACTAGGATTCAGAATATATTTTGAATAAATTTGATGCTTGCGATGCTTATAATATATTTACGAATATATGGACTTTTAAAATACTGCAAACAAATAATTATTTGCAGTCTGTACTTTTCTGTATGTAGACACGTTTTCAAAAAATTATTAACATAAAATAAGAAAACGTTTATTTAAATTATAAAATTATATTGTCAGGTATAAATATTGATCTTATTGTATTATTTATATTCATTGTGTACGAAATATTCATTTTATACGGAAACTATAAATTTCAGTCACTTTTTGCGAGATTATACACCTGATACATTCTTAAACCATAATTAGATACATACGCTTTGAATCTTTAATCAAAATTCTTTCAAAACGTCCGATGTATAAAATTTCTTGTATATCTCTTTCATTATTTCTATTTTTCTTTTGTGAAGATCTATAATATAACAAAAATGTGTATTTAATAAATTAAAAAAAAATTTTTATGCGATTTTATTTATAATAAGAAAAAATAATGTGTTGTAAAACGTTCAGTTGCTACAAAACGTAATAATACTCTATACATGTTTAGTAATTTTTACATTTGTTTCGCTAAAGATATAGCTCGTGTCTCGGAAGGTTACGTGATGTTTTTAAGATCGCCACCTAGTCGCACAAACAACGTTCGCCGCCTGCGGCGAAATGTCGGCGTGCATCACGAAGTCGAGCGACGCCAGGATAGGAGAAAAACCAAACAGGATTACGGCGAGACGTGGCCGGATGAATCTAGCCGCGGGACATTAGAATAATCATGGAAGGTGGCAGTCAGCTGTATTAATCGATATACCGTCGCCGACGGGTGTCTCATAAAAATTTCACATGACCGGAATATCGCATATAGCGTGACGTACGAAGGATACTCAACGATTAATGTTGATCCATTAATGATGAAGTGCTGAATCATGCGTTATTTTTCACTTGGATTTTCCACATCGCCTCCCCTTCTCTCTCTTCTTTTTTCTATCTCGTCCTCTTTTTCTTTAAGAGATTTTAAATGTTTGCAATAGCAGCGAATAGTAGTGAATTTAATTTGGACGCTTTTATGCGTCATTGCACTTTGAGGTCCTGAAGCCGTCATAATAAATTGATATAATAATTAATTGACATAAAGATGCAGAGAAAAAATTTTTTGAAAAATTTAGTATTGTTTTACATATGATTACAGTTAAAATAAATACCAAATTTGACATTTTTAACTGTAATTATATGTCAACATAAATTATATTATATGCAATTCTAATTACGTAATTATGATTATTGCTACAATGTTAATAATAACTTGGTGCAAGCAATGATTATAAATTATAGTTGAATTATAGTAAATGCAATCAATTTTTATAGTGATAATAATTATAGTTACATTTTCGAGTTATCAACTATATGCATATTTGATAGTGCTATACATATATGTATAGTTATTGTTACTAACATTATAGCAGTAATCATAATTATAGTAACATATAATTATAATTACAAATATTAACAATTTCTTCTTAATACACGTGTATTTAATATAAATATGGGAACAGGTTACCGCGAAATCGTCAATACATTTTGTTGTGTTGTTAAGTAAAATTTGTATTTTATATTTCGAAATATTTACATTTCATATTTACACTTCACTTTTACTACGGATTTATACACTGAGAGACAAATTGTTGATATTTGTAACTATAATATATAATATTATATAATTATGATTATTACTGTAACGTTAACAATAATAATTATTTATACAATAGTTTTATCAAAACTATTATATAGTTAGTCTCAAAAATGTCTAAATGTTTGCAGTTAGCATAAATTATAATTAATTTATAGCAATTACATTTTTATAGTAATAATAATTATACATTTTTTTATTGCTAACTATGTATATATATATATATATATATATATATTATTTTTTAATTAAATATAATATATTATTATTACTAACATATTATATATATACATATATGTGCATGTATTATAATTATAATCTCAATACACGAACTTACTTCTCAGTGCATTAATTAGTCGTCCAACCCGAAACGTTTAGT
>NW_012130096.1:3093376-3102417 GCF_000143395.1 Atta cephalotes
CGTTGAAAGGTATCGGCACCAGGCCGATACCATAGATATCGTTGGATGGCCATAGAGACTTAATTAACGTAATAAAAAAAAAAAAAATAGAAAATAATGTGGTTTATTTCCCGAGAGCGTTGGTATATATAAAAATTGATAATCGCTAAAAATGTAGCGGATTATTTCCCATTGCGCGAAGATACGCTCGATTGGGTTTTCGCTCTTTGGAAATTCGCGAAATTCGGAGTATGGTTGCTGACGCGAAGTTATTTCCGAGGATCATCTGCTTCTATGAGAGGCGGGTTGAATTATCGATTGGCGGAGGAGAGCCTTGAATTTTTTACACGGGAATGCGGAGATGTGAGGCGGCACGGACGCGCGTTCGATTTAGGGATACTTAAATTTCATGGAGTACTGATGTACTCGTACTCGTCCGCGGAAGTCTCAATAATTTTCAACGGCTTCAGCGACTCGGCAAACGATTTATCGATTTATGCCGTGATGATTAGGTATCGTGGATATGTTACTGTTCGAATCATGAACGCGATATTTAGTGTTTATTTCTTGGTTGAAATTTCATGCATTTTTTAAGTAGTTATGTTAACTCTGTTATGTTAAGTCTGAAGTAAAACTTTGTCATCAAGACGTGAGTACTTTGCTTGCAATTACTGCAAAGAATAATTTTACTGAAGTATCTAAAATTTTAGCTAGATATTAAGATACAGATCGGAAAATAATTTTATTAAATCATAAATATCAAAATAATTATGTAGCAAACTCAAGCATGATGAGCAATGCTGCAAAGAGTTTTAATATTCTAATAGTATAATAATAAAAACAGTTTGAGTATCCTACATAATTATTTTGATAGTCCAACAAAATTATTTTCGGATTTGTACTTAAATTTTTAGATAATTTAGTAGAATCGTTTTTTTCGTAAATATTGTGTTAGGAAAAAAGTTCCTTTACAAGTTGATAAAAAGATGTTCATTAAAAATGATCAAATTTTAAATTAAAAAAAAGAAAAGATTTTAAAATTAGAAATCACTATTTTTGAATGGCTACTGAATTTATGTGAGTTTTAATTTATGTGAGTTTTGTTGATTTTTTCATATAGAAAACTATTAAGTAAAAAGGAACATTTTAACTTTATTGCTCGTAACTCCGTTAAAAATCATCGTATTGCAATTAAAAATACAGATTCTTAAAGCTGAAACGTTGCTCTATCAAGTGATGTAATTACCAATTTTGTAAAAATAGAATATATCTGTTTCTAAAAGTCTTTTTACTAACTTGTAAAAGAATTTTTTTCTTTACCCCAATATTTAGTCTTATATTTTGCATATCTTCGACACACTAAGAGAAAGGATTTTGTTAATTTAGCAAGTTACCAGTACCTTTAACCAGTGATCGGTAAATATGTGACAACAAATTTTGTTGTTGTGTTTACTACTAGTCTGCTATACCAATTATTAGTAACAGAAGCAAACTATATAGAATCTAACCTATCTTTTGGATAGATTTTAGGCTTGTTTACATAAAATTCGTAGATGATCCATAGATGAAATCTTAAGTCTTTAGGAAATCGATCAAGCACAGTCAAATGTAAGCAGAATATTTAGAATTGGTGAATTTCTTACGATTGGGATCCTGCAATCGTCTACGATTTTTATATATATGTATGAGCCTCTTATTTGCTAGCGATACTATTAATTATTTATTACATTGACGAATTAACTTGCAATCGTAGCAAATCGATCAGTTTTTTAACAAGTATCACATTTGCTTTCCCTTGATTTATTCCTATAATAAAATTATTTCTCTCAGTGCAGAATCAAACATGTAAGTTTAGGTATCCAATAATAATTCAATCTAAATATGATAAAATCATTTATTATTATTATTGTCAATTTGGCTATATAATAATTTGTCCTAAGTCTTATTATAAGAATTTTATTATCAGATATCGACGGATTTACGTGAGACAAACGAACGAATGTTCGCGCTCCCGGCGCGTGGCCATTTTCATTTGGAGTTTCAGTAGGTCGTCGTCGGACGACCGCGAGCTAAACTGGGAACAATACAGCCGGTGGTAAATTGGCCGAACGGACGGATGTACTTGGACGCGAACGCGAGCACGAGACGCGCACGCGTTATCGCGCATTAATCGGACGCGAGAGACCGAGCTCTCTCTGGTCAGAAATCACACGACCAGCTCGGAGAGGAAAAGCTCGTAAATAATGTAATGCCGCGCGACAAGCCGCTGGGAGGCTCTTTACGAAAAAGTGTCTCGTAATGCCGTGGTAAAATTTTGATCGCGTTGTGGAGAAGGATTTGCATCTGTAATAGCACTTTCGTTTCCGACGCCCGGCAGATTTTTTACGAACGGCAACTAGCTCGGTTATGTAATCATAACGCAATAGCGCTCGTACTTCTCGCAGATCTTTATTCTTGATTGTGGAAAAGGATTTTACTCAACTTCTTCTTATATTATACTACATATCGCCTTACATATCGCGCGTTTATTCGTTTGGCACCAGACTTAACCCTAGAAAGCCAGACTTATTTTTGGTTACCCGGCCTAATCAGAGTAACCTTGCATTTTTGTTATGCTATATCTCTGGACTGAATATGTATTTTTTAGCTCAAAACGTGTGAAATTGATACCTCAAAGTCAGACAAAGATAGAGAAATATGAATCAAATAAATAATATTTTCTTCAGTTAATTACAATGCTTCTAAGAAATTTTATTTGGAAAAATTCGCAAAAAATGAACACTTTGGAAAAAAATTCTAAAATGTTTTAATTTTTTATCCGGATTTTCAAATTATCTTATAAAAAAGTTAAAGCAATGCAAAAAATCTAACAGGATACGTTGTATCCATGTTCGACTTCCTAAGGTTAATCGTATATGAATTTCTGAGCGTTCGAGGGATAGAAAAAGGGAGGAAGGGAAAGAGAGAGAGATCGAAACGCAGTAAATTTGGCAGACAGCCAAAGGAAACACCCGATCCTGTCCTGACGGCCGCATTTCCATCTTCTCGAAGTGGCGCGCGCGAAAACAGCACATTCTTTTTTTTTTTAATGTTCCATCCGCAACTCTTCGCCGCGGCGCACCGCAATTCGAATGAATGTTTAACGCGGAGTCCGGATATATAAGCGTGCATGAACCATATTTACGATTTAGGGTACCACTGCGCGCGCTTCAATTTTCTACTCCGTAAGGAAACATCGCGATATGAGCCGCCATTTTGCAAGCGAATACGCTACTGGAATAGAAGAATGTTTCAGAAAAAAATAATTCTTGTATTAATTATTATAAATATAACTATTTAAACAATATTAAGAATCTTTTAGATCGCATACGTGAGAACACAATCAGTACTAGAAATTTAAAATGCCTATTACGGTCGAAGTTGGATCTTCATTGCTGGCTAGAAAAAACTATATGATGTATATGCAAGTACATATATAATATATATTAGTAATTCAAGTTTGAATTATTTAAAACAATGAAGATCCAGTTTCAACCGTAATAAACATTTTAAATTTCTAGTATTGATTGTGTTCTCACGTATGCGTAAATAAAGATTCTTAATATTGTTTAAATAGTTATATTTATAATAATTAATATAAGAATTCTTAATTTAGTATTGATAACTGTTTAACCTTCTAGAGCTGACCAAAATATTGTAATTATTGATACTTAATCTGTAAAACTTATTTAATAGATTGATTGAAAGGCTTCATTTAATTTCAAGGAATCAAAATGACAACTTATATAAAAAAGAATTAATAATAAGATTATTTTAACAAAAGTAATTCAATTTGCGGAAGTAACAAAGAAAGTTGAATTGTTTAGGATTTTTGTGTAAAATGGCATATAATAATTGGTACAAGCAATAAAAACTAATGATGCAATTATTAGATATCAAAGCAGAAACGGTAATTCATCACTTCAGTTAAGTGATACTTTGTTATAACTTCCTCTTGTGTGTCAAAATGTTAATCAATCCTTTCTGTAAATAGTTTCACAGTAGATGTAGTAAATAATTAATTAAATTTGTAAACCAAATATAATATATTTTTTTAATTAAACTGTTTAACTCCATTGTTTTAATTAAATTAACAACATATTATGTAGAAACAGTAATGACTTATAAAAATAATAAAAAGTAATTCAAATAGGGTATAATTTGATGTTATGAATTTAACAAAATGTACAAATTCAAATACAATTTTCTAATCTTAATGTTACTTCACAGAAAATTGAATTATTTTTACTCTTCAGAATCTCTGTTATTCAGTCACTGCATAAGAGATTTAATATATTCATAATATATTAAAGTAGCAAATATAACGTAATTAATCACATAATAAATAATCGCTCTTGATTATCATTTGCGGGAAAGAATAGCAGCTCATTCGCGTGTTGATTACTGTCGACAGCCTGATATTCATGCAATTAATTCCTCAACGCGAGCTTTGCGCGCCGTTCATTCCTGACTCCGTAACTCGTCCATAAAATTCTAATACACACCAGCACGGTGCGCGCGTTGAATTCAGGGTGAAAGCTTGACTTTTAAGGAACGCGTGCGGTCGGTCGGGTCGCAAGTTGTATATCGGGGTCTCGGGCTTTCCTGGAGTGTACCCATAAATACACGCGCATATGCGCGCACGTGAGGGGCTATCCGACCAGCTAACCGCCACCTGCTTTTACCCTCCGCCCTCACACTCGATCCAACTCCCCACTATCTTGCCCTTTGCTCTCAACCCCGCGTCCCAACCCCCGGCGGAGCCTGATGAGTCCTCTTGCTCAAATGCAGGTGGCGAAACGGCAATTAAGCTCGCGAGAACTACGGACCTCTTGTTTCGACTACCCTCTAGCTTTCCTCCCTGCGCGCCGTTTCTCAGAGGAAACGAAACTGCCGGAAATGCCACCCCGGCACTTCCAACCACCTCCTCCTTTCAACCTAGAAAAGTTTCAGCGCGTTCAGATCTCCGGTGCACTCGGGCACACTGATTGGCCGCAATGCTGGTGCACAAAGATGAAGGATTGATCTTCTTTTTTGCCCGCGAAATTTGAACACGTCGTAATTACATCATTATTAACGTATATTAATATGTATTATTATTATTAATAAAAGTAAGGTGTTATTGTAGTAAAGTCGTAGAAATCGTGACAATTAGAAAAAAAGTAGTATTTTAACCTCAAAATCCGGAAAGACGCATCAGAAAGAAAATTAGATTAATAGTTAATGAAATAAAAATGGAGGAAATTAAGATAAAAAATTTATTTTTTACGAAGCAAACTGTGTGTCACATTTTTTTCTTAATTCTATTGGAATCTCTCTTAATTTTACCATACTGTGCTAAAGCAGCTAAATAAGTTACGACTAATTGACAAGAAGAATTTTTTTTTAGATTTGTATCTAGTTACATTTTTAGATACTTTAACAAACAATAGTTGCTCTTTCCGTTTAAAATTAAAATAAGCATTTTGAATCGTCGGATACGTCAAATTAAGTTTACTGTGACGATTATATCTTTCACTATCCGTTCTTCATGTTAATACAAAAACGGACTTTAATGTACAGCTATAAATTCGAGTGAACTGGTCACCTTATCGTATACAGAAAGAATAACTTTGCTGAAAAATCTAAACTTTTTTGTTACAAATTTGAAAATAGTTTAAATAAAATCAAAATAATTAGATTGAAATTAAGAAATGATGAATCGTGTTGCAAAAAAAAAAATACTTAAGCATTATACTACAAATTCTTTGACTAATGATTTTGCTGGTTATAAATCTGAAAATTATTTTATTGAACTCAAAGTACAGTTTCAGTCTCCAACAAAATTTTTCAGATCTGTATCTAGCAAAATTTGAGGTTTTCCAGCAAAATCATTCTTTCCGTGTATATCAGAAGTTTTTCGTTGTGACTGTGGGTCACACAGGAAACCGCCGACAAAGGGCACGACATAGTGCAGGAGATCTCCATTAGCAGCTTCGATTAAGGGTAGAGGTAGGTGGAGAGTGAGCAGGAAGTAGAGCGGCAGGGAGGATAATTAGCTGTCCGTGCCGCTCGCTTTGCCGCGGCGTCGCGCTTCCGGACGCAACGTTAAAGAGTAATAAGGCGAGGGTGTGCTCGCGCTTTGTGAAAAGGAAGAAGTAGAAAGAGAAAAAGGCGAGAGGTAAGGAGAGGAGGCGCCCGGCGTGCAGGGAGCACGTCAAAGTTCTTCCGCGAAGCGCGGAGGCAAAGGAGGAGGAAAAAAAGAAGAGGGAAGCGCGGGAAGGACGAGAAGAGAACGAGGACTAAGAAGAAGAAAAAGAATATGAGGTATCGGGAGAGACGTGAGGAGAAAGGCTGCTCGACGTCGTGGAGACGACGAAGCCGAAGCGCCGGATAAGAGAGAGGTGATGAGGAGCATGAGAAGAAAAAGGAAGAGAACACCAGGAATGAGAAAGAGAGAGAGAGAGAGAGAGAGAGAGGGAAGGAAAGAGGAAAGGCGGCGAGAAGCCAAGGAGGACTCTTCGGGGACCGGAGACGATGGCGGGCAAAAAACGAGCAAGACGGAAGCGAGGGAACCCGACTCGAGCTCTGCCTTTGCCTTACCTTGCCCTACCCGCCTTGCCCTCTACTCTCCTCGTCCTTGTCTTTGCTTCGCTTCGCCTCGTCTCGTCTTGCCTCGCCTCGCCTGTGCCTGCCAGCTCGCCACGAGACGGCAAACACGCCCGAGCTTAAGCTTCGTTCTCATGCCAACGCGGCTGCACGCCTCTGTCTTCTTGGTCGTCGTCTTTCTTTTTACCCTCGCTAACCTGAACCCCGGTCCTTCCCGCCGCGCCGCGGCGTCTTCTCTTGCCACACTTCGGTCTCGTCTTTCGTTGCCACGCTCTCGCAAGAGAGAGCCATTCCGGTCTCCCGTTGCTCTCCTCGCCTTGTCCGAACGCGCGTGCAAACGCAACGGCAAGGCGATTTGACGAGATCTCATCTCTTTATAACTCTCTCAACTCTTAAATGTCCGAATAATTAACTACTTGAAATTAACTAATTGAAATTACTTTAGTATATAATCGATACCATTGAAATTTATTTCTATTCCCTAGCAAAGTTTTTTCTTTATCTCAATTCGTCGGAATTTCTCGTCAAGTATTCGTTTTTAGATATTAATTTGTTCCACCAAGTCATTCGTAGCTATAATATAACTGTGGCGTTTGATACACCCTATATACAGTCTCTTTGTTCCAATATCTCAATATGTAATATCCTTCACTGTGAGGCATGCGGTTGAACGCGTGCTCGGCAAAGGATATTATTAGGAATGATAAGTGTAGGGAAGATTCTCAGATCGGAAATAGATGTGGATCCATATGTACTCAAACGGACTATCATGCCCTTTTTTTCGCGATGTCGGCGAGATGAGACGCGCGTGCGAGATTGTAATAAGACGACTGAGATCTCAATATAACTACTTATACGCGTTTGAATCGATATTATGGATCTCGGTGTATTGTAGAATTGTAGAATTATGCACTGAACCAAAACTGTAAATACAATAAAATATTCATTGAATTAATGAAAATTGGTCCAATGAATTCCCATAATGATTTAGATTATAAAACTATTACTAGAATTCATAGCAAGAATGCATGAATATGTAGTTATTTTAATGAATTTAATTATTGTAGCAACGAATTAACTGGACATTAAGTCGGACGTTAAATTAATGATCATTTATTGGACCAAAATTTTTTTCAATATGGATGTTTTCATATTCCAACTAAGAAACAATTTAAAATACTTATAATATTATAAATCCTTCTGATAATTTTTTTATATATTTAATATTTATTTCACTTCCTAACATATTCATCTTATCAAATTAATCTAAAATTTGGAGTGGACTATTTGAAATACATGAAATGTGTTAAATTTAATACAAATTGTTCGACTGTGTATAACTTTTTATTTAGTAAAAAAAAACATTTTGTATTTGTATTGGAAATGATCCACTCAAGTCCTTGTTAAATTGTTTTATATTTTTGTCATATTTAACGTAATTGTGTTAATTTAACGTTATTATTGATTAGCTTCAAATAATTTTGTTGAACTAGTAAAACGAATATGTAGGAATCTCAAGTATGATGAGCAATCAAGTAGTTTCAGCATTCTAGCAACCAATTTGAGCATTCTACGTAATTATTCTGATAATTTAATAAAATTATTTTCACGTATATGTATCTAATAAAAAATCTTTAGATACTTTAGATACTTTAAAACTATCCTTTCTGTGTATTTAAAATAAGAACGTAACTTTACAGATACAGCTTAAAAATGATTTTTAAATTTTTTAAAAATCATGTGTCGTCAAATATTTCAAATTGAATATTTTTGAGTAATAAACTTTTCGTAATTGTCAGCAATACAAGTGAACGAATTCCAATTAAAATAATATTGAAATATGTATGCAATCACATAAATTCAAACTAAATTTTTGTACAGGATGCTAATGGATTTAAAATCATTCGTACATGTTCACACAAAATTAAAGCCATATACACGTGCATATTATGAGGGGATACAGTCGATCACTTTCCCGCAGGGAGAATCAAATATCCTCAAGGGGGGGAGCCCAGGGCGACCTCACGATTATACAGTCGGTTCCGCGTGCAGCACCGTATCATTATCAACAATTAACAATTGCGCGGTGATCGGGGTCGCGATCATGCATGTACGCACAATCGCGAGCCGCGGATTAATTAATGAGCAGGGCTTTTGACGTTGGACGCGCATACGTTGGGGGATATTGGCGGCGACATGGCAGCGGGTTGATCCTGAGCTATCGCACACGCGATAGGTGGCCTGACCTGGACCGCCGCCGTGCGTCCCGGCGCCGAGCGTCGCGCCTCCCCGCTTGGTCTGCCCACGTAATCCGCTTCTGGCATCACGAGTTATGTGCCACACCGTCGACAGCCCTCGGCTTAAGCCCGATGGTGCACACGCGGCGCACATCGAAAACGAAAGAGAGAGAGAGAGAGAGGAGGGGGAGGGGGGGG
>NW_012130096.1:3103056-3114880 GCF_000143395.1 Atta cephalotes
CGAAGAGAGAGAGAGAGAGAGAGGAGGGGGGGGGGAGATGCCGAAATATCGCTCGTGGTTTTACCGGAACCCCGCGTCTGTAATAACTCTTTTCTCCCCGCGTAACGCCGTCTTGAAAAGCGGCCTGCGTCTTGTAATTACGGAATGGGTACGGTCGTAATGCTGTAAATTGTATTCTGTTAGAAAACAGGGACTCTCCTCTCTGCAGACAGAACGTTTTTAAGTTCATGCTTTTAAAGGAGGTATACATTTATATTTGAGAGAAACTTACGGGATGACTTTGACGAAACGATCTCGTGACGAATATACGTGTCATGATCCTTTAATACAATATTTTGGAGGTAAAGTGAGAGATATCACGTCGCAAGGCTTAAGGGTGAACTGACTTCTGT
Source organism: Atta cephalotes (assembly GCF_000143395.1). Taxonomy (NCBI): domain Eukaryota; kingdom Metazoa; phylum Arthropoda; class Insecta; order Hymenoptera; family Formicidae; genus Atta; species Atta cephalotes. The sequence goes on from NW_012130096.1 coordinate 3,103,449, forward strand.
CCAAGATTACGCGTTCTACCTCTGGCCACGCATATATCTACCGATTAGAGTTAGCTCAACTGCGCTCGAACCATCTTTGCTGAACAGCCCAGTGTCACGCGAGAAGTGGCTGTTATGTCTTCCTCATATACGCATGCCGTGATACCGTCGAACAAAATGAGTGAGATTTGTAATCGCGAAGCTTGCTGGAAAATTACGAAATGTTAAACGCTGAATTGTGCGTTTTCAATCGAGAAGATCGCTCAAAATTCCTAATATCGAAATGATATAATTTTATAGATCACATCATTTTTTATGTGAAGCTATGGCAAGAATGATTTACTAGAGTTTTCAAGAATAATAGCAATTCTTTTAATCAAAGTTAAATAACAGTCAAACCACAATAGATATACAAGCGGAGTACATTGAAAAAAAATCTGATAATAGCTTAAATGTAGTTTGCTTAGCGTATTGGTGCATTAATTAATAAATTGATAATAATAGAAAAATAAGATAATAGAAAAATAAGATATTCAGAAAAGCAAAAATTAGCGTTTAGTTAGTTTTCGTTATGTTAACATTTGATTAAAATTAGTTCAAATTTAATAACTATCATTCACATATTAAAAAGTAATTTGTATTTATTTTAACTAGTATTTGTTAAAATCATGAATTTTTAATATCCGAGTATCAATTTAACATAATATGTATATTATTTGGATATTTTGTATTGTGCTAAATAGATGTTCAACATTTCTTAGTATTGAGATGATAATTTACGCAAATAATTAAATAAATAACATAAAAATAATGTGTTTTAAAACAGAAATTCTAAGATAAATGAATAAAATATATTAATTTAATACGCTGAATATTAATTTTATAAATGAATAATAAGTCTTCTTTCTTCCGTTGAATCTTAAAATATTTCTAAAAGATTTTTAGAAACTAATCAGTTTTTATTTTTAAAACTCATATAAGTATAACATAACACATATAAGTATTACAAGTATCACAAACATAATATTGCTGTCAAACATAATATTGCTATTTTTTTCTGAAATTTCTTAAAGCTTGTTTACGTGGCGAAAAAAAATGTGCATATTCTGTGATAGAAAGAACGACGTCCATTTCATAGATTGTTCGATAAAAAAGGTATCTCTTGATGTAATCAAGAGTTATGTCGGTGTTCTAGAAACAACTGGACGCGTAACTGCGGGAGCGTCATATAATTATCTCGTTACAGACGGCGGCGTAAGAAGCAAGAACGAGCGTAAGAAAAGTGAGCGGCCTCGCGCGACATGTGGATAACGACGGGCTTGTATCGGGCTTGTATCGTGATACGCGTTGCACGCGCGATTAACCGGTATCATCCCAATTGCGCTGAAAGCACATCGATGCGGCGGTAAAGTATCCGTTGGTCGGCCGGCCCAGAAATGTACCAGCTACATTGCACTATTATTACCATCGCAATCGGATAATCGGCCACAATCGATCGTTACCTGAAACTTAGGATTAACACCTGGATCACTCGCGCGATGACGACCAGCAATCTTCGACGCATCGAATGTTGCGTGCGTCCCGATTAGAGCTGACGCCTATCGTTAAACGGAGGTCCCGATGCAATTACGTGATAAGCCATATCTCTCAAGTAGCGAGTGAAAACGGTTATAAAGAGATGCCCAATTATAAACGAGGTTTCCGCGAGCGATTCTCTTGCCAGGATTCCTTTTCTTGACGCTTTCTTCGAAAGATGTATTCTGAGCGCAACTTGTAATTGTAAGTTTCGAAGGCAAAGAATAATTTAAGCTTGTATTTATATACGATATAGAAATTCATCCGGGATCTTGAATGGTGAAAGAAGTAATTGCAACTGACCAATTGTTCAAATGTGATTTGTTAATTCTTTCTCTGTCCGAAATTTTTAGTCTCGGAATTTCTAGCATCGTGAATACAAAACTTAAATGTCTTTTCGGTATGGCGTTTAGCTTCTTTTTTTCAAGATTGTTATTTCTATAATTTTGAATGCTGACTAACTTAATAAATTTAAACATGTAAAGATTCAAGGTAATATTTTTCGCAATAAATTTATTAACAGTTTTTTAGCATATTAACATCTTTATAATATGATGCTTGATTGTAGCATCAAGTTATTAAAATTGCTTGTCTATTTAATTCGCGATTAATAGAGTAGAGTTTAATTGCGTTTATAGTCCAGAAAAACAATTCGGGGCGCAGTTCGAAAAGACTAATATGATATGTATGCAAGTACATATATAGTATAAATTAGTTTTATTATTAGTATTATTTCAAGATTGAATTATTTGAAGCGATGAAGATCCAGCTTTGACCATAATACGCATTTTAAATTTCTATTGATTGTATTTCTCTCATATGCGGTATTTATCTCTAAAATAAAGATTCTTAATATATAAAGATTCCTCTCTCTCTCTCTTCTTCTTTAGTTTAAAAGACAGTGTTAATGAGCGAAGTATCTTTAAATAATAATAACGATTAAAGATTAAGATCATACTGATGTGAGTCTAAGTCATATATTGTCATATATTTTTTAACGTTTAGCTAAATAGCACATTTTTTTCTTTAAATTCAAAGTATCTAGTTTTCTCTCGGAATAGTATAAGAAGTGTTTTATTTTAAATTTAATAATAAAAAATAGAATATTTTGTTTTAATTTTTCTAAAATATAAATTAAAAAAATTTTTTAATTTTTATTTTTTATTCTAACGTTTTTTATTAATAAAGATACATTTGCTTACCGTTATATTTTTAAATATTATTTCATATATTGAAAATAATTTACAATATATGTTTATTTATTTCTATGAAAGTTATGAGCAATCGAAATTGGATACCGATTGATATACCGTATTGAGTTACTTCGTGAAACTGACATTAAAAGCTCACAAAAGAATTAAGTGCTAAAACGTAAGAAGTAAGCGAATTGACTCGCGAATTGAATCACAGAGACCATAATAAGACAATAAAGTAAACAAGCAAATTCAAAATATTGATTTGCTTACTGCTTAAGCCTTCCTGCTCAAGTTTGCTTTTGTCATAGTCTTAAGTGTGACATTTATAGGATAAGAATTTTTAGAGAACATTTATATGCAAAAATCGAATTTTTAAGATATTCAGAATCAAGTATTCGCTCGCTTAAATTTATATGTCGTGATATTTGATATCACAGGATGGGCCCGATAGAGTTTCAAGATTACAAATCAAAGGTCCCTCTTAATTAATAAGCGGCGCTACGTCACGTCCTCGACTCTCGTGTGTCGATAAAATACGCGCGCGACACCACCACCGTTTCCATTTTATCGCGCGGCGCATAAATCTCTTTTTATCCGGGCGGGAGGTACGAACGCGTCGAAACGAACGAACGAACGAACGAACGAACGGGCGAACAAATGAACGAGCGGACGGACGGAAAATTTCGGTCGCGGAGTGTTCGTGGCATTATACGGACGAGCGAGCGCGAGTTCTCTCCTCCCGCTCCCACTGGCCGAAAATTTCGAGAGCGCGCGCGGATCGAGGTCGCGACGTAGGTAGGTAGGTAGGTAGGTAGATAGGTAGGTAGAGAAAGAGGCGGTGCGGGGTACGATAGAAGGTGGATAGAGGTTGGAGAGGCGAATGGAGGGCTCTTGGATGCATTAATCATCTCCGTACTTCGTCCGCCGCCCGCTCGCGGACTCCCTCTTCTCTGACCCTTTTCGACCCTCCGTCCCGTTCCCGTCCTTTCGACCCTCTCGCTCCGTCACTCACGCCTCCTATCCCCTCCCCTCCCCTCCCCCCCCCCCTCCCCTCGCCAAACCCTTTCTCACTTTATCTCCCGCCCGCTTCTCGGATCGCGTCTACAGGGTGCCCGAGACGAATACGTGTAGTGAAACCAACGACGCGAAGTGACGTCGCGCAAGCTCGAATCGCAATCCGTGTGTATGGTACGATAAATAGAGGACGATCTACGCACGAAAATCACTTAAAATATTTTTCGCGTATTTTTTTTATTCGTCGTTATATGAAAAGTGATACTAATTGAACACCACTCGTTTAAAATATTAAAAAAAAATAAAAATTGGTGTAGCCAAACGATGTTTTACGCTCTGTTTTTATATTGAAGATCTGTTATATATTTACGTTTTTGTTAATCAAATAATATTATATAACGCATACAGCATATTTTATCCGAAAAACATCATCGGAAATATCCTTAGAATGTCTTCTGGATAAGATCTCTCCTTAGAATGTCTTTTTAAAATCTCTCTTAGAGATCTGTGTTGCATGAGAAGGTAATATGTCCTTAAGACATATTAAACCTTAACACCTTAAAAACGTCTTCTCGACGTTCTTTGGAGACTTGTGCCACATATGGGGAGAAAAAATAAAAATTGTACACATACTAAAATATATCGTTGTGGATTTAACACCTTGCGGTATCCATATAATTCTCACTATGTGATGTTTGTATTAATGTGGATTTTAACACCATAGGTTTTATATTCATAACCATGATGTTGATATAAATACTAAGAGTTATAAATCCACACTCATTGTTAAACTCATAATATCAAATTATATTCAATTGCAGTTAATTTTAATCATTTTCTAAATGCATACGCTAATATGGACAATATTTTCTCTAAAACGACTCACAGAAATGGATTAATTTACATTTTGACGTACATGGAAGTTAAAAATAACAAAATGTTATTTAATTTAAGGGATTGGGTTACCATTGCTCTCTTCTCTCACATCTAATAATGCTATGTTAGCGTTAATATTAACACAAACACAGTGAAAATTATATAGACTCATGTAAATCCCTACCGATTCTTTTTAGAGTACAGTAAAAAATAATTATCATTTAAACAACGAATAATTTAAGTATTTCTGTATGTGAACTAAAATGAAACTTCCGAGTCGACAAAACGATAAATAAAGTGACGGGAGAGAATGGAATTCAGTATAGAGATCAGATTTTTTTTTCTCAAGGGGAAAGATATTACAGCTATCAGCGACGGGAAGAAAATGTTAGAAATATCTAGGACACCCAGTACGTATTCCTCGTAGAGATGGAACACGCGCTCTGGGAGCGACGGGCGAGATAAATAAGCGACTCGACGCGCGCCAGCGACGACGTTCCGCGAGTCTACGAGACGCGGATGCCTGCGCCGCGACGCTCCGAGGTCGTCGGGCGCCGCGACGAAAGACGGGGCGACGCGATCCTCTCGAGATGCGAGAGACGCGAGACGCTTTCGACGCGTTAGACTTTCGTCTTCTCGTCGCTCGAGAGTTCCCGCTAAAAAAGAGATCGATTCTAAACTTAGGAAAGTATTTTCAGCGGAGAGAGAGAAGCCCACGGCAACTTCTGCGACTCCTCGCTGAAATATGCATAAAAATAATGAATTCGAGTAGGCACTAGCTTGACGCGAGATGAAAAATATCAAATCGTTTAGACTGCTCGGATCCCTATCGCGAATCATGATGAATAAACATCACTGTTTCACCGTGTTGCTCTCACACGCAGCGTTAATATTATTATGACAATTAGAATGATATTGTAACAGGATTGTGATCATTACCGTGTTACACTGTCCTGTCGTCGCTAATAGTTCAAAACGAGGTGTGTAATTAAGCGCATTAATATTGCAGTGACGTCTAGAATTTCATGTAACTCTATCAAGATTTAAACGTCATCGTCTCTCTCGATGTATAAACAATGTAATATCGATTGCGCCCATCATGTAATTGAGAAAATAAATTATAATGTTCATATACAAAGTGTTTAAAAAATCATTCAGCATTTATATTGTAGATAGTACACACTATATTGACGTGAGTAAAAAAGCCTTAGTGCAGAACATAATTCAATAGCTTAACCGTTTCTGAGATAAACAACTTTGTATGTTGGTTTCATAATTGACTTATTCTCCATGACTCTGTATTGCACAACACAATACAACGTGAAAAGAGAGAAATTGAAAACTTATAATTACTAACATCTCTTAGACTCGAATGTATCTCGAATGTATGTATTTCTATGAAAAATTAGATTAAATTTTTCTTCTCAATAAAATTATTTGCACGTTCAAGATTTTCATTAACATCTAATTATTAATATTCTTATAGAGGTGCTTATTTGCATCATAAATTATTAAATTGCTTGCCAATTTAATAAATGATATTACCATTCTGGTTTTCTGCTCATGATTACGTTTTAAGACCGGAAAAGGATTTTGGCGCGTAGATTGCAGAATCTGATATGTACATAAATTCATACTTTAAGCACTGAGATACGCTTCGCCCGAGTATAGAAAGATTCTCTTATTTATATAATTAGATTTGAACATTTTGATTTGAAGGCAACATAGCGTCCTTCTTTACTTTAAATTTACGATTATTAACATCTCTTAGACTTATCTCTATATTTTTACTCTATATTTTTCTCTCTATGTTTTTAAAAAATTAGACCAAAACTTTTATTTGCAACATAATATTCGAAATTACTCTTTACGATTACTAACATCTCAGATATTTTTTTTCACACTTCTACCAAAAACCAGATATTAATATTTTTATTTGCAACATATAGTACTTTCTTTTTTTTAGAGACTTTTTATTCTTATTATTACTATATAAAAAAATTTTATGCCTTGATTTTTGCCGAATCACTGAGCTAAAAGTTTCTTAGTTTCTTCATCGCACCAGAGAAAGGATCGCAACGCGCGATGCGTTCGTTTCAATTTAATTTACCGGGCAAGACCGGATCGAGCGCGCGAGATCGATCGATCTCCGCGATCGGCGCGGACGAGAATAGAGTCGAGGCCACGGAGGAGGAGGATCTGTGGAGGTAATAGAGCCGTGGAACGAGCAGACACCTCGCAATTTGGCTAATGGCCTTCCACCGGCACCTTGGGGATACGGCCGACACGGCCGTCAGCGGTGCGCCGCCCAAGGAACACGTTTCCTACCGCGTTGGAACCCTAACGAGAGGGGTGGCACGCGCTCGCTCGTTGCAATCGCGCCTCACACCCTCCCCTCCCCTCCCTTTTGCTCTTCGCGCCCGTCGCCACCGCCGTTTCCGATAGTTTGCTGAGCGGAAATTGCGTGCCGAATACGGCAAATATGATTGTTCCTCCCGACTACGTCACGAAGAGCGAAGCCTATAAAGGTCTATGAGAAAAAACGTAATAGCAACTCGTTATTTTCCTCTTTATAAGAGGAAAATAATTTAAAGTTCTTAATAATAGAGAAATATAGGCTAAGAGTATAAGGATTATTTTCCTCCACATTATTTTCTTCTTAAATTGTAACATGGAATAGAGATAGGAGATATTTTAGAGATGAATATTTGGAAACGTCAGCAATCACGGACTCGTTGTGGTATTATAAAAAATATCGCGATAACGGGTGGTATGGAAACAAAAGTTTATAGCGTAATCCCGTAAACCGAATATACGAAATGTATCCATCGAATTGTCGCCGTAAACACAATTTTTGCGACACGACGAAAATTCGAAAAAGCGAGCTTTCATATATCGCTCTCGTGAGACGAGCTCTTCAAAACATGATCGAACAAACTGCGACTGCATATGAAAAGCGTTCTCTTCAAACGTTTCAAGCTCTTAAAGAATTTTGTTGAATCATTCTAACAACATATTTTTAAAATGAATAAAATTATATCATTATGAGTAATAAAATGTATATTATGCATTACAAATCGCTACAATAATATTATTAAAGAAATAATTACATTGTTTTCTTATGGCTTGTAGCCCTTCTCGACACAATTTTTATTTATATTTGTGCTATACAAATAATTAAAGAAAAGTCATTTTTTAGCTTTTTGTAAAAAAAAGAACTACTTTAAAGATTCATTCTTTTATTCCGCTATAATTAGTTATTACATCAAAATTGCATTTCAAAATTTTTATTCAAAATATATTAAACTTTAAAAATATTTAAACTTATTTTCTGGAACGTTTCATTCTTTTAATTGTGTTTTTTTTTGTTCTAACAAATGAGCGAAATGTATAGTGTTGAGTGAAACATTATAATATGGCAGAAAAAAAGGAAATGATTTTTTAAGAAAAAGGAAAAAGTTATAAAAAAAGACTTTTTACTTGAGGTTTTTTTTGAATTTGTATGAAGAATATTGTCTAAGTTATCTATGAATTATCTGAAGGAGAGAATGCATAATATATACTTAAAATCATTTTATAATCTTTTATTTGTTCAATATAAGAATATTGTATCTTTATATATATTTTGTATTGCTATTTCTAAATAGTTTCATTAAATAATCCATACATATAAGAATAGATACTTGTCGAAATGCCTTTATTATAGAACATCATTATTAAATCTTTAAACGCCTTTTCGATATGACACATTCGATTTTTCCTAATATTCTTCTAATGCTTTTTCTATCGTTTATAAATCTTTTCTTATTAATAAATAAAGATAGAATCTTTTTAAATAAAGATAGTCTGAAAAATAATTATTCATTCGACTACATTAATTCAGTTCATTTCTTTTGAAGAAGAATGTATGTCTCTAACATACAAGTTTATGTTACATTAAAATAAACTTATTAGATTAAAATACATGCATTCTCTAACGAAAGAAATGAAGACAACTAAATTAATTTGATCGAATAAACAATTCTTTTCCTCAATGTATACATTTGCTTGATACCGTTATATTCCTTACATCTCTAATGTTTGAAAAGAAATTTTTACAATATACTTTGATATTTGTGAAAGTTATAAGTAATCGAATTTCATACACCAGCGTGAGCTGGCTCCCATAGTGAGGCGTTAAAGGGTTAAACATCAAAATCCCAAAGGAGTCGGACTAGCTTCCGTTAGATAAGCGAAATACCGTATCGATACCGTCTCTGTCCGTGCCGAGGGGGGAAGTGCAGTCGCGCACGTGAACGCGACCGCACGCGAGCGGCAATTATCCGGCAGCCGCCCGCACCGCGTGGTCGACGGCAATGGTGGAGAGTGCGCGAGAGAGAAAGAGAGATAGAGAGAGGTAGAGGCAGAGTTGCTATGAGCCCGGCGGATCCCACGGGCGCGATTGCGGACCCGGGGCTAGCAGGGCGCTGTCGCCACCAGCCGACGCCCTTTTTGCTGGCACATTCGAGTTAGCGTCGGTCTCATAATTTCGGTGACCAACGGTGACCATCAGAATTCTTTGCCGTCCCCATTAATCTACCAAAAATACAGCTCGACACGGAGAAATAAGAAAAAAATAAAATTATTTGAATAAGTTTATTTTAGAGATCCTATTATGTACGTGTAAGTCAGTTTTGATCCAAATTGAGATATTAGAAGATTTAGAATCAAAAATTCAAGACTAAGATAAAAATTCAATTTTTTATTAATGCGATTTCTGAAATGATCGATTTGTTTATTCTTAGAGAGAAATAATTCCGCAGTGATATCTGATAACGCGCGATACAGATTAAAAAAAGAAGAAACTTTTATGGTACAAACAGGCCTGAAATCATTAAAAATATCACATTGAGTCACACTAACCCCGATTCATCCCTTGTCACGAACAACAGTTTATCGTCTGCGACGCAATATCACGGCGTGACTTTGTTCGACTGATTTCTGCGATCGTCATCAGTCGACCGAGAAACATACTGAAGTAAGACTTACACACATCATAACGGCTGGTACATAATGAGTACATTCAGGATGTTCCAAATCTATTGTATTACCTGCAAATGACAAATTCTTCAATTGCCATGCATCTTAATTGATTTTTCTCTAAAAATAAACGGATCGATTATTTCAGGAAACCTATTAATAAAAAATTGAAAATTTTGTATCTGAATTTTTTATTTTAAATCTAATATCTCATTTTGAGACAAAAATTCTAATACTAAAATGTTGGGGCTACAATAGTTTTTAATTAAAAAGTGTTTAAAGATAATCGAGTTGTTTAAAATTTCAGGCTTATTGCATAGCTTATTGCATAGTCAAGCTCTTAGGTATTAATGTTTAAATATTAAAACATTATTTTCTTAAACGTTTTCTTTAAATTTATCTCTTTGTTTATAACTTTGTTTATAATTTATTTATTTATTTATTTATTTATATTATATATATATATATATATATTACAATTTACTGTGTATGCTGATAACATTAATTTAATCTTAACATTTTGGTATTAGAATCTTCATCTCAAAATTACATCAGGAATCTGTCAGTAACAGGTGCGGTAAGTCTAGGACTCACTTTCTTACTCATATATAGGGTGTATCCTTAACAAGTATTTACTGATCATATAACTTAGTCCAAAAACTGAGTCGAAAATTTCTGTACTATTTTGCAATTTTCACAACTTTTTTTAGTTATCTAATGAGTGTATAAAATCGACACAACTTTAAGGTATCTTTAAAAGTTGTTTAAGAAACATTTTTAAGATATTTCATTTTTAAAATAAAGAACACTGAAAGTTATTTTAAAATTATTGTTCTATGAGTCACGATTTTACTCACTTATTTGGCAATCCTTAGAAATTAATATCTTATTAATTATTATGAAAATTGCAAAATGACTCAGAACTTTTCGATTCACTTTTTTATCAGGAATAATTATATAATTAGTGGGTGCTTTTTTAAAATACACTCTTTTTAAAATACACCCTGTATATAAAGCTAAAAACCATTTAAAGTTAGCGCAAATTATATCATCTAAAGTTCGCGCGTTCAGGTATATGGTAACGCAAAACTATCAACCGCACCTGAACGCGCGAACTTTAAAGTGATATAACTCGCTAATTCATTTTAATATTTATAATTCAAAAATCATTGTAGCCTCGACATTTTGGTATTATTAGAATTTTTCGTCTTAAAATGAAAATCTCAGGAATCTATTCTTAACCGTTATTAAGATCTTTACCGGACACCCTGTATATGTATATGTAGGTATATCGTACAGGCATACGCCGTCATTATTTCGCGATCGATGACCGACTATACAGCGCGTACCCGATGCGTAATATGTGCACGGTCCGTTGTGTAGAGTCGATACTACGGGCGATCGAATTGCGGCGTGCCTCTAAATAAGGCCGCGCGATTTATTCACGCGTCCCGCCGTGAATCGCCGGTCACTTTGATCCGTCTAGCGCGAAATCAACCTTTTTTCGCAGCTTCTCTCTCCCGACCTGGGCTCAGTCCGTGCCCTTACCGACCGCAAGATCGGCATCCGCTCCAACTCGTTGCGCAGCTCGAGTGGCCGATTTATGCGTCGTCACGCACGTCCATCCTCGGGGACTCGCCCTTGCTCGCACGAGAGAGTGGAAATCACCCTTGCGTTCTATTCTCAGTAGGGGTGGCATGTATGATTTAGAACAGAATAGGGTGAAAGGACGATTTATGACGCTAGAGAATCTTCGTACTCTCTCTCTCTCTC
>NW_012130096.1:3115321-3122008 GCF_000143395.1 Atta cephalotes
TCTCTCTCTCTCTCTCTCTCTCTCTCTCTCTCTCTCTCTCTCTCTCTCCTCCTCTCTCTCTCTCTCTCTCGATCATTATTTGTAGATCAATAACGTTTTATACATACTACTTTAATACTCTTTCTCTCTATTTTTCTCGTATATGTTTATTTATTAATTCTTTTATTTTTACTCTCTAAATCTAAATAGTCACTAATTATTCAGTGGCATACTTGGCACTGGATAATCAGTGAAGTTCAAAAAAAGGAAGAATGTTTAAGCATTGTTCAAATACTGATATTTGATTATTAATTTCAAACTTCTAATACTATATTAATTGAATTTATGCACTAAAATAAGGTTAATTGGAGAAAACAAAGAAAAAAGAAGGATACGAGCCAAAAATTATTATATAAAAACAAAACAAGATAAAGTAGAATGTACAAAAAAACAATAAAGGAAACGAAAATGTTAAGTTAAAAATTTTAATAAAGAATGCAATAGACGTTTCGATCGTGATCAGATCATTCTTAATATTAAAAACATACATAATAAACAACGATCGGAAAAATAAACAAAAACATAATTCAATAAACTAAATTTTGCTCTCTAAGGCAAAGGTTGTTAAAATAATTATCGTGTTCACAGTTATAATGTATAACGGAAAGGACGCGAATGATAGCTACTTGTAGTCAGTTATTATATGCTTATATGATAGTGTCAATTTGATAAAAAGAATGAGTATACTTCGATTACAAATGAACGGAAAACGCAAATATAAGTATGATCCTGTAGAAAATTATATAAGTGAAAATATAGCGCAAGATTGAAATAATATAACTGGATATAAATTATATTATAACTAAATTATAGCGCTAGAAAACGAGATAAACCATTAAAGACTAGCATACAAACAATATAATATATGAGATAATACTTAGCAAAAAGATTAATTGGATTACATAATAAAGATTAGATAGATTAGGGATCTCACATTTCATTCATTGCATTTCATTGATTACCAGTGTCATACTTGGCACTGATATCAGTGATTAGCCACTGATTCAGATTTAGAGAGTATAATATAACTTGATGCCGGTTGTCCCATCTTCAAATAAACTATGTGGTAATTTATTTATTGGATAAACAAAAGAGTAAGAGAGTAAGACAGTAAGTTGAAATTTAGAACCACCGAAAGGTGAAACAACCCAGCTTTAGAAAAATTTTAAATATAACTTTATCAAATTAAGTATATTTTTCATTTCATTGAGGTTATCAAATTAATGCGAAATTTGACATCTTCTTTATCTTGCTGTCTGTTGTCTATCAAATATGTATTACTATTCATTAGCATATAATTATATCTCGATTAGAGATGCCGCTACTTCTCTATCCCGTTTCGCGACCCCATCCCTACGGCGCACTTCGATCCCCTGCGGAGGGGTGGCTTCCCTCGCGAGGGGTGCTTCCCGCGCGAGGCAGGAGGGTGCGTCAACTGTTGCACGATCGCTCAAACTTTTCAGTCACAACAGGAAAGCCCGCGGCGGTGCCGACGGATCGCCACTTGCCGCGCGAAGGATGGGCTCCTCGTGTTCCCCTATATTCCCCCTCGCTGCCACAAATAGGGAGGTTTTGACAAACGAGCCGGATAAAACCGTTCACGCGTCGTCTAGAAACACCCGTGATATTAATAAGCAGCTCTCCGTGCGCGAAATAATTTTTCTTGCGACACTTTATACCCGCATGAATTTGCGTCGCCTCGACGACGAAACGTTCGCCATTAGTTTCAGATTACGAAGTTAAAAAAACCTATGTTAAATTAATAATAATATCGGTCTTTTAACTTCAAAGCGACACTACTAAAAAAAAATCGTGATTTTTCGAGTTATTATCATGAATGAGCTAGATAAACGTTACCCTATTAATCATCGAAAGCCAACCGACTTAATTTTATAAAAAAATAATCAAAACGTTATGATTCAAAAAGGGTGTTTTTTTAGGCATTAAAACAAGTTTTAATATGACGAATGTTATTTTTCTTTCTTTCCTAAAAAATTATTTTTGCTGATATTATTTAATTAGTCAATAATTCTCGGCCAAGTTGAAAAATAGGTTTTTCCCTTTTTCTGGGAAATTTAATTTTTTGAAGTAAGGAAATTGTGTCATTTTTGAAGTAAGGAAGCGATATTTGTATTTTGTAATTTGCGAAACAGTAATCAATTACAGTCAATCCACAGTCGAGTTTCCGTGACAAAATGTCGAAAAATGCCACTAGATTTTTTTTTATGTTATAACTCAAAATAAAATATCTTTTACGATTAAGCGCTGCAATATTTTTTTTGGCAAAGCTATTGTCGAGTCAATCGCTAATTTTTCGGAGCTATCCCGCAATAATATAAATGGATGAGGATTATCACGAGTTCCTGACAAATTAATGGCCATCGATTAATTCTCAATGCGCTGTCCTTCGGCGTTAGGGATGCGGAGTGATGGAAGGGAAGAAAAGAGAGAATGGAGATGTAAAAAAATCCCTGCAGATTTAATTAACATCATACGTGTCTCTTCCTTTTCATTCTTCAACCCTCTGACGTGAGATATATGATCGTACTGGAATTTATCTGGATTCCTTTGTTAAAATGCGTTCGCAAATTGAACCATGAAAAAATTTGTAATAGCAAAACAGGCAAAAAAAGTTAAAATCAATCCTATTAATTCAGAATTCATTAACCCTTTATTATTCGCGTGGGATGTCCAGGCTTAATAATTTCTAAATATACAAATGCTATTTATATACATACACGTTATTATTTTTACCGCAAGTTCTTCACAATTTAAAAGGAAATTTTGCATTTATCTTTATCTATATAAAGGATTTATATATAATTATTACTCTTTAAAATAAATTAAATAAATTATATTTGTGGCTCTAAAAATAAATCCAGTATATGTAAAATACCTATGTGAGAATACCTGTTGTGTGTAAATTATAATGCATATTATAATTATTTATATATATATTTATAAAGCGTATAACATACAGTTCGCAAACAATTGGAATGTATTTATCAAATGAAGTTAACTGAAATTATAGTCAAGGTCTGTTTTCTGTAGGCTGATGTACTATGTACATATTTGGGTCTTAAAATGAAATAAATTGGTGCACATGTGTTTGATATTTGGCAAAAGTGAGAAAGAAAGTAGTTACAGTGTAGGAATAAAAGACAAACTTTATTTAACAGTAAATCGTCAAAGAGAACAATAAAAATTGAGATATAATATTGAGATGTCACAAACAATCCCACACAAGTACATAAAAAAAAAACCACAAGTAATGTAAGGTTAAAAACTTGTACAATTAATTGGTATTGCTGGATCAGGAAAACATTAAATTCCTTTCGTAGCAACGACGAAAATTTTTTTTTTTCTATGCATCACGTCGATCATGCGTGTCTCGGAAGACATCCCGTAATATTTCACCTCGTAATATTTCACAGCGGCTACGATCGGAACGCTAACGCACGAATTTTAGCTGCTTTTTGTTACGGACAGCAATTTCGTAACGTCGGAGTCGCACGAGGAGTCAGACGGACGGGGGAGATTCGTCAAAATTTCAGCGTAGCGGGCCAGATAACAGCGGGACCGACAAGCAAAATAAAAGACGCCCGGATATCCGACGCCAACGCGAGAGCACGAGAACGCGATCCAATAGCGTTGCAATTTCATCCATCCTCCATTCCGAGAGGAAATCCTTCGGGCGAAACAAAAGCGAGCAACGCGATCGACGAGTGAGAATTCGGTCGGGAATTCGTCGGCGCGCGAACACGAGCACGAGCGACATAATTCGACGAGATTTTTGTCACCCGCTTCCTCGAAATTCAAATCCTCGTCGACGAGGAAAACGATCGGGGACGCGATAATCCGCGAATGCGCGACGTGAAAAATCTCGCGCGGTTTGCATTTTTAACACCCGGCGAGTCGGAGAGGCAGAGAGAATATCGGAATAGAAACGATGATTCGTTCGTTAGCTATTTCAACGTTCGTGACAATCGGTATCGCAGAATTTCTGACATATATCATATTCTTAAATAACGTTTCACGTTGTAGAAGTTAACTTTCAGCGAAACTTCTTCTTTTCCATAAATAGCGATGACGCTCTCGAGATATATCTTCACTTAATCTCCCAGTAAAAAAAAAAAAATCGCGCTAAATCCTTTTGGTACCGAATTCTTTGTGTCCTCGCTTGACCTCTCCTGGCGCACATTTCACCGGCACACGTTACACCCCGCCGCGTCGCATCCTTTCATCCCGGTGAAATCCTTCCGGGGGTGGGAGAGGGCGAGCCCGCGGGCGATTAACTCGCGAAACTCGAGCGCCGGAAAAATCCGACGGGAGAGAGGCGGTGGCAGGCGGTGGCAAAAATTTCATCGGGAAATTTAACCACCAACTTTCCCCAGCGTGGCATAGCAGAACTCGGCTCAGCTCGGTTCGGCTCGGTATGGTTCGACGCGGGAAAAACGTCGCGATCCTCCCGGTGGATTTATCCCGAATCGAGCGCAAAGGACAAAGATAAAATCCGCGGGATCTCTCTCCGGGGAGACGGAGGCAGAGGATGAGGATCACCGTGTGCAGGATAGGGATAGGTAGGAAGGGGACGGGAGCTGCTGACGAGATCGTGGACGGCGGATTGCGGATCCCCAAAGGCCGGTCGGGATGAGGAAGAGAACCCGGGGTTGTGGAAGCGACAGGGACGACCCCTGGAAGGTGTGGGTGGCGTGTGGCGATTATGGCTGGCCCTAGCCTAGGAACAGCTATCTTCCATTTAGAGTCTAGACTCGAGAGAGTACAGCCAACATTGCTGAAACGTTAACAACTCTCCCTCGCGCCTCGTTATTAGGGGCTACCGGGTGTTCTGACATAGAATTTTTTGATCGTTTTGTGAAAGGAAAAATCGCGCTTACGTACTCGATTGGTAGAAAATTGCATAACTTTTCTGAGGGTTTTTTCCAAATTTCTAGTAATGTAATTGTAATTTCGAAGAGTCGAAGATTTTTTTAGAAGATTGAAAATTAAAAGTGTAGAAAATATAATCAGTAAGATGAATACATTATTTAAAATTTCAAAAATATTTCTTTCCAAAAAGCGCAGTTTCAAGAATTGAGAATTTCAAATTGCAAAAATTTAATTGAAAATTGACAAATAAATACTTAATATATAAATAAGTTTAACATTAACTATTAACAGGCCAATTAATCAAATAATTCCAATTCCTGTTTTATTTCTTGTTTTTCTAAAACTTAATTACATTGTGACATCGAAATAATAAAAAAAACCCCAAAGCAGCAAATTTAAATTAATAGTAAATATTTTTGTAGATTATGTTATATTTAGATTGACCATGTTTTCTAGTCATTGAATGCTGTAACTACATTCCTAAAAATTATTATTTATGAAAGATATCTTTCAGAAAGTTTTCGAAAGCATTTTTAAGAGGTATATCTGGTGTTAAAGTCTTAAAGATTTTTATTTAAAACGTCTGAGACGCTTCCAGACAACATATATGTATCTGAGATGTCATCGCAGGTATGTCGCGACTTCGTATCGCTTTACGACCACCCGGTATGCAACAACCGGACCGCTATGCGAAATATATGGATGGCGAATAAAAGTAGATTGTGCCGCAGCCAGGCTTCAACGAACAGCGGCATTTTTATAGCTCATATATGTCTGCGTGTGATTCCACGTCCCAAGTTGTATCAGTATCGCCGCGAACTGTACCTAAAAGTTATGCCAGTGAAATCGATTAATCCAAGACATCTTCTACATTTCGAATATTTTCGTCTTTATATACTTGAACTGAAAGAAGAATAGATTACAAGTATTGTTGAATTATTAGATAATCAAAGGCGACCGATCGCTAATTGAATAAGGAACTCCAAACTTTTGATAAACAGGAAATGGAAAATCAATGATAGATTTCATTTACATCCACAATATTACTTTCCTACAATTAGATCTTAGACTTTTTTCGAATTTTGACCGCTGCTATGATTTGTAAAAAAAGAAATCTTTCATAGTGTCCATTAAATAAATTTTATCGATTTGACGCATTAGGTTGGTCAACAAGTTTCGAGTAGGACACTGAGAAGAACCTTAAGTGACTCTGACTGGAAAAAGGATGTTACTTCATAAAGATTCCGTGCAAAGGAAAACTGATTAAAGGCGCGACAATGTTCCTTAGTACAGGAATGATGCACATCGCTAATATGTAAGATCGAAACTAATTAAATCGTGTTAAATGAAACTATAAGAAAATTAAAGAATCAATCGGAAAGCTATTGAAATGCATTACTATTATTGCTACCATTGTATACATATATGTATGTGTGCGTTTAAGTTATTTAAACAAAATGAAATCGAAGTTAGTTTATACAATCCTTTGGAAGGATAAATGAAATTCTAGACAAAATTTATAAATTTAAATAACAATTCTATGTATATGCATCCATAACTTGTATATATAACATTTATATACACTAAACAAGAAAATTAAAACATTATTGAAAGAGCTATTGAAGTACATAACTTTTATCATTATATGTATATTTACATAATGTATATATATTTTATTTAAATAATTTTAATGCACACAAGGATGTGATTATATAAATATAGGTATATATATATATATATATATATATATATATACTA
>NW_012130096.1:3122203-3124105 GCF_000143395.1 Atta cephalotes
GAGAGAGAGAGAGAGAGAGGATCGTCGAGAAAACGAGCGGCCGGAGGAAGGATCTTAATTTCATAAGGATCCGTTCCCGAAGGAGATCGATTTTCCTGACCCTCGGGTACGTTAACAACCTCGGGTTGCGAGCGCCGCTTATCCCACCCGAAGGGGCGAGAGGGAGGACGGAACGCCGCGATCGCGATAAATAATTTCGTTGGTTATCGCACCAGGCCGGCTTCTGCAATTTTCATGCGCCGGATATACAGGGTGACCCGCCGATAAATATTTTTCCCGTCCTCTCAAATGATTCTCGAGATAAAAGCGAATTTTCGGGATAGAAAGCGAGAAAAATCGAGATAGAGAAGATGTTCGATCGCAAATTTGATTCAATCGCAAAGATACTTAATCCTCTGCTGGATCAAGTTGGATTTTTTAGGCACAGTCAATATTTTGATTATGAATTTTGGTAGATAAATCTATAAGAAATTAGTAAAATTCCGACTTCTATAATACAAACTTATTATTAAATCTTTCACAAGTACACAAGAATTATTTCAAATGTTTATACAGTCTGGAATGACATAAAAATTTGCATTTAAATTCAAAGATCTATTTGTTGCTAAAGATGCAAAATTCCACGTGGCTGACGAAGGATTGCAGTCATTCTGGAAACTAGAAGTGCTATCAATAATTATCCAAGTTAATAGCCGTTCGTTAGCATCTCTATTTCTATTTTATGCAAACTGGTTACGTAAAAAATTGTTACATCTTAGAAATATATATCGATATGTAAAATATTGCGATTTTTCGTTCGTTATTTTTTTTTCACACAGTGCAAGACGCTCGTCAGCACGATTCGTATTTTCCGTGGAAAAGCTTTGGCGTGGTCACACGAAGCGATGAAATATTCGACAAGCTGGGCATCGAGTTATACCGGTTAAATTCATCGCCGGTTATTTAACCTTTTTTTCCACCGATGCGAGCCACGATCGATTTGAAGCCCGATTAAGGGGAATCGGGCGTTGCGCGCAATGCAATGACAGGAGAGGACGAGTGGAATTGCGTTAAAGTGATTACATTCGCTCTCGCATTCCGCTTCGGACATTAATATTGTAATAAAAAATAAACGTCCGGTGCAAATGTATCGACTTATCCGAGTGTCCTGAATACCGACGTCGCGAGAAACGCCGAGAGTATGAGTCATTTCGAAGTTGATTTATGGAAGTTATTTAATTATAAAACGATCCGATGCGATAGTTCTTATGCACGCGCAGAATTTAACACGCTAAATGTTCCCCTATAAACACTCGTATATTCTTTTTGCAATGATTTAAATTTTATAATATAAGAGACGAGGAAGAGAGAGAGAGGAGGGGAGGGGAATTTTTTAGTAAAAAATAAAAATTTATAGCTCCAAGAATAAATTATGTATAAATTAAATATGAACTTCCACAGTTCGTTGATGTGTAAATAATATATTTATAAGATGATAAGGTATAATTCGCAAACAATTGAAATATATTTGTCAAATTAACTGTAAAATATTTATTAATAATAAATAAATTTATTTTTTGTTTGCAATGGAAGGGTTGCTGACGGCCGATCAAATTTCTACCAGAGAAATTTAATTCGCGATCTCATTAAGGAAATCTTAACTTTAACCTTTTAAGTTGGTAGGTGAAAGCATTCCACGCATAGTTTCTTAAAAATCTTGTGTGGAAAAGGAAAATAATATTGATTAAAAGTCTTAAAGTTCATTCTCTCTCTCTCTCTCTCTCTCTTTCTCTTTCTCAAAAGTATAAATATTGTAATATAAATTTAATTCTATATATAGTACATATGTTGTTAAAAAATATAACTATAAAGATAAAATTTGTTTATGGTATTCTAAACCCTGCACTTACTTACTTAAAGATT
>NW_012130096.1:3124512-3126550 GCF_000143395.1 Atta cephalotes
TACACATCTACTGCGTACTAAGATTTACTCTACCCAAAGCACAGAGTGCTTGTGCGCGTGCGAATGTCTGTGCGGTATGTATTTGGGTTCGGAGCACGTGTGCATCGTATATACATATACACACGTATATACATACGCGCGCGCGCGCGTGTGTGTGTGTGTGTGTGTGTGTGTGTGTTGCTGCGTGTGTAGCGCACGACTCGCGAAATGGATGATCGAGCACCACTGACGCCCGAGCCACACACAGGGTTGGTTTGGGAGCTCGCGAATGGCTATGGCGTGCCGAGGGATGATTAATGCACGCCACCACCATCGCCCCACAGCACGCCGTCGCTCTCTGTACACTCGCGCCCCCGCCGCCACCCCCGTGGCATAGGTCGGGCGAGCGTCATCGTTGTTTTGCACGCACAGGTGCGGAAACATTCTCCGGAAGCGGCGCGCGACTCATTGTTCGATGCGAACTTCAAGGACCTCTTTCTCTATTTCTCTGTCTCTCACGCACAGACATACACATTGCACTCTCACAAATCTACGTACTCTGCTTTTTAATTTTATTTTGATTTGATTTGATTTTTACTTTACTTTCACTTTACTTTTTAATTTCTTTTAATTTACTTCTTTATTACTGTAAGTAATCAACACTTTTAAGTCGTGTATTTCTGTGTCAATATTATGATCTTGTATAAAAGGTGTCGATAATGTGTCTCGCATTTGAAGGGACTGAGTCCCCGGGCACAAAATGGCGAGTTTCTTTCTCTTTGCTTATCTTTGTTGTTCTTCTTATCTCTTATAATTCTCTATTTTCCGACTATTATCTCATAGAAATCGGTATGCGATCTGTTAACCCGAGAATAATCATCTATTTTTTTTAACGTAAATCATCTGAAATGTTACATCTCAAATCATTATTATTAATAACATGATAAATTATTGTTTTCTTTTTTTAATTTAATATTTAACAACATTATAGATTTGACTAATTTTCTGAAAAAAACAAAAGTAGAAATCAAATAAATATTAAATAAATATTAAATAAATATTAAATGAAATAGGCGCAATGAAAAATTTACTATGTAAATATTTTTTCAAAATAAAGATTGTAATTAATACGCTTATTTTTTTAAAATGAAATTGCATATTAAAAGGTTTGTAAAAAATAGAAAAAAAATGTGTTAAACAATATTCACACAAAACAATATTTTACGATAATTCACATTTTTTTCGCCGCTGGGATGTGAAAATATCCCGGGTAATTTCCGGATTAATAGCAGGAATTTTTTCCCGCGCTTTTCTTAACTTTTCTTAGATTGTACGTATTTGCATCCATTCAAGTGAATTTTTAACGATTTAATTGTTAATAAAATGCTGACAAAGGTATTATTGGTCATTTCTTTTCAACAGAGTTCCATTCATCTTTCAGTTTATGAATAATAAAGATAGAGACGCTAAGTTACAGGATCAAGATTACGAACGTACTACTTCGCTAACGAAATGGATTTTTCTACAGCGACAAGTTCCTATGACTTTTTAAATACATAATTCTAAATAATTATTGTATAAGTGAAAGTTTAAAGTATATCTGTATATCATACCACATGAATAAAACATCTGAAGTCACTCTCGTAATGAGAATATTTAGAGAGAATATAAAGCATTATCCATGAATTGTGTTGTTAAGAAAATGATTAATTTGCTGACTCCAATCTCGGATATATATCTTCTTCATTTGCGCTTCACGGCGTGATTGGTGGCAAGTTCGAATCCGAGACGACATGGATATTAAACTTTCACAGGATGACATTTTTCTCTACGATGGAAAAAAACCACGTGACACTAATGAATGCAAAGGTACCTCATTTAGGAAGTATCCAATAGCTTGACAGTGATATTCGATTTTGCATCAAGAAGCGCGCCGCTAATGTGTCTTTCGCAAAAAGCTTTCAGAATCACTTCGTGAAAACACATATATATATATATATATATATATATATATATATATATATATATATATATATAATAATAGTACTTACTAACGTAA
>NW_012130096.1:3127492-3132640 GCF_000143395.1 Atta cephalotes
TCCGCGAGAATAAATGCCCCATATTTCTACACAACACTTCCTTTCTCTGAATAAATAAGTCTGGTCTGCACTCATGCTCGTTTGCCTGCAGGAAAATTATCCTTTTCCATTTCTCATTAATATCTTTCACATATTCGCGATTCTCACCGATATAAATTAATAAATATGTAATTATACAGACAAAAGCCTTTGAAATTAACTGTATTGAAATTATGTCTTGCATTTTATAAAGATATGTTGAAAGTAATTGAAGCCAATTATACGGGACATTTATATGTAATATTTAATGAAAAATTAAGGTTTCAATTTTTCGATATTCGCTTCGATGGTCCGATTTTTAGAAATCACTACGCTCATTATTTTATATATTTCTATTACTATCTTTTTTCACTTCTTTAGGATTTATAATGAACTTTATAATGTTCTATCATTTTGCTAAACTTAAAAATAAATTTAATACGCGAACATTCTTAAATAGGAGTTATGTTACATTTCAAAAGTTGTAGATGTTCGTTATTTTTTATCAATGTGTACCGACAAGTGTATCGCAAATAAATCAAAGACTTCCCATACACGGATATAAACTGAGGGGCGGAGCATCACGTACGTGTTCCTGGAGATCACAGAGATGCGAAATTACGCGCGACACCTTCGTTACCGCGCGAATCGCGCTATAAAACTGGCGCGTAATAAAATCACAATTGCGACCGCGCATAGGGAAGCAGATATATGTATAATATTGCGGGAGAAGGATAGAGAGAAAGCGAGAGAGAAGGGAGAAAGAGAGAGAGAGAGAGAGAGAGAGGATTCTGGGCGGCAGATTTACCGCGAAAATCCGGGTTTACCTCCACCCATCGAGTCCGGCAATAAAGAACCGAAAACTATCGTCCGGATATTGGTCCATATCCAAACAGAGGACCGGCTGCTGGTCTCGCCATCGGTAGCGGGGCGGTACTAACATCGTCGCAATCGCCATCCCCTTCGCAAACGACGCAAGGACAACATGCGATCTCAAGGAAGCAAACACGGTCGCGGAAAGTACTAGAGAAAATAGAAAACGAAGAGAAGGAGAAAAAAGGAAAAAAAATAGAAAAGAGAACGAAGACATGAACGTAACTAGTGGGAAGAAGAAGGTGAGCTTTCGCGTCGCTGAGGATTAAGCCTGATTTGCACGACGTTGATTTTCACCCCAGCATGCATTCTCGACGGCGCATCTGAGATAGAGGGATGCAGAGAGAACGATCTTTCCTGTGAGGCAGGATTTAACATATATCGGGTTTATTCATGCGAGTATATACGGGGTGTCACGTATATTCGTTCCTTTACTCGGGGATTGTTGAAACGGTTTAAAGGATATCTTTAAATCAGAAATACTATAAAGTTTCACCCAAGTTATAGTACTAAACAAATATTTTGTGATACTTCTACTTAATACTCAGACGAAAAATTCAAAATTGAGATATAAGACGTCTCTAAGGTGTCTTTAAAAAAAAAAAATGTCTTTAAGACGACTTATGTCTCGTTTTTGGACATACTTGTCGTCTGGCACTTTACAACATCAATTCGATTAATTTTTTAATGAATGAAATCCGACTTTTATTTTATTATTTGCAACGCGCTCGTTGTAATGGTTGAGAAATCGAGTAAGGACTAACGGTAACGATAGATTTCCCAGCACTTGTTCCTACTCAACGTACAGCTACCACTATACCAGCCAGCGAATCAGCATGCCGCTCCCCGGAAAGAAGTGTCGCGTAATCCGGGCTTTAGGTCGAGAGCGGTGTGCACACCGCGCGCATGTAGCGCCCACGCCACACGGTGCATTGTACACCCACACAGCGCGCGACGTGTCGCCTACGTACAGCAGTCCGGTGGGTGTAGGTAACGGGGCTGAACCCCGTTGCGTGGGGTGGTGCGCGGAGCAGGGGAGAGAGGGGGTGGCCCAGAGTGGTGAGCCGGTCGGGGGGTTGCCGGGCCGGCGGTGGCGGTAACGCGATAAACGGATTAACGGCGAGCTCGAACTCGAGCCCGTAGTTCGGCGGTCGGGTTCGGTCGCGGGGATGGGGTTCGTGTGCCGCACGGAAGGGGACGAAGAGTGAGAGCGGAGGATGGCGCAGGGTGAGAAAGGAGCGCGGTGGGGTGAGAAGGGGGCGGTTGGCGGATGTCACGGCATCGCACGTTGCCCGACACCCACGACCCCGACAACCGCCGCCAATGCCGCCGCCACCGCACTCTCTCCCTGGATCTCTTCCTCCGTCCTCCCCCTTTTCTACCCTCGTCGCCGCCACCGACGCCGCAGCCGCCCCCGTGTCGATGTCGTCCCACGCCGCACTGCAGCGCAGCTATCCGCGTCAAAGCTTCGCGTTCGGACGGATTCCCCGTGCGAAACGCTATATAGGTATGTGCGCGCCTATGTACACCTGCACCACCGCTCATTAGCGCGCGGACGCGATAGAATAATAATTTATTATGCCTGGACCGGTCCTCGGAGAACCGTTGGTTCCACCGGGAGCGATTACCTGCGACTTCGCGTGACATACGATATAAATCGGACCAGATCACATTAGGCATTTATGATATTGTAACGTTATAACGCTATTAGGCATTTATTGCTGTAATTTATTACTGACTTTAACTAACGTGCGAAACGAACGTATGCGACCATTTTGAAGAATGAATTGTTCTTTAAAGTCAATTTTTTTCCTTAGCGAAGACGTTAGCTTTCAAACTATAAACGAAAATAAGTAGTTTCTCATAATTCTTTAACTTAAAATGGATCCTATAAATTCTGCCTAAGAATCGATTATAAAGACATTTAAACCCGGCTAGACAGAAAGATACGAAAAAACTAAGAAATCTCCTAATCAAACTTTCGCTTTAAAAAACCTGATTTTAAAGATTGAACAAGGAATGAAGTCGAGAATCAAATTATCCGCAAAGAATTCGTCATGGACTTCATTCGTTAATAAGCAGTTAGAAAATAAACATGTGTGACTAATTTGAAAATGAATTATTCTATAAAAATTTTTTTTCGTCAAAGACATTGAAGTATCGATAGCTTTCAAATTATAAGCAATTGAAGATAGTTGTTTTTTGTAATTTTTAAATTTCAAACTGATCTCATATTCAAATTTCAAGTTGAAGAATTGACTATGAAACCATTCATGATCGAATACCAAGAGATTCTAAAAATCTTTAAAATAAATCTGATTTCAGAAACTAAGCAAAGAATTTAGTTTAGAATCAAATTGTTCGTAAAGAATCATGAGCTCTATGCCTTACATAAACGTTTGTAGGCTCAATGTTTACGATACTATTCGTTCACTGTTTAAAAGTTTCTTTCGCGAGAATCTATGCTATCTCGACCTGATCCTCTCGCATTCGAAGCAAAGCCGGAAGGAGTTAGGAGGTTATATCTCGTTCAACGCTGTCGCGGATCGCTCAAGAGTCTCATTAGAATTGTTGCACTCGCGATACTGCCAGCCTCCATCTAATCCAACTCTTCACCTTCTTCGCAGATAGTTAGGTGCCCATACTCGAGAACATTCTCACACAGAAAATGTTACAGCAAGAGAGTAGAAAACCCCGGAGGAAAAGTCGGAAGGGAAACATTCGCTCGGTCACAGCCTTCCCCTCCCCCTCTTGGTGGCGCGACTTTTATGATCGTACGGCTCGTTTCACGGCGGTTTGATGGTGTCAGGATGAAGCGGTGGAGAACGCCGAGAGAGCCGAGATAATGGCGTGAAAGAGAGAGCGAAGGGGGATGGGCATTAAGGAGACGAAGGGGGAGATCTCTGAGAAGAGAAAGGTAGAGGGAAAACGACGAATCGAACGGGGAAAGCAACGGAGAAGGGCAACCGAGGCAAAATGGCGTGCAATACCCCATCCCACCCTTAGGGAACGCGAAGCGAGAACGCCGTGCCCCGCATTTTATCGTGGCGGCTTCATCTTTATTTATCGCCGATACGACTTTACGGCATATATCCCTCTGTATTCCCCGCGGGATTCCGCGCTACGTGCGCCGGCAAAGGAAGAATGAGAGCGATGCGAGAAAGAGCACCGGGGTGGTAGAGAGAGGGTGGAAAGCAACTGGGTTGGCGGAAGGGAATGGGGGTGGACGGCGACGGTTGACTCCTTGAGAATGCCTCGAGCATTCCGGGATAATTGTCGAAGTTAGCCCCATGGAGCGGTAAGAGAAAGAGGAGATTGATTTCTTCCCGGTGAAACGAGACCGAGTCGAACGACGTAAACGACGTAAACAACGTGCGCTGTACTTTCATTAATCTAATGATATCGGGAGTGACCTCGTTATAATTCTAAGGACGAGATACACCGGTTTATGCGTAAATTCATGCGGTGACAGCGGTATCATTGATAATAGCTACAATAGCGGAGGACATCTCATTGTCATCTCCCTTTGTTAGAATAGCAACTTAACTTTAACGCTAAAAGTAGTTATTATTTTCATTTTTTAGATTAATATTATATTTCTTATATACAAAACAATACGAAATTTTTAGACTTCTCAATAATTATTTCCTTTATACTGATCAAATATTTAGTTTTTTATTATACTACTTTCTTTACTTTCATACTAATTTATTCGATTTAGTGAGTTCATTATTGACTGATTTCTATCTTCTATCTTAATATTATATTTCTTGTGTAAAAGATATTCTGAAATTTTTAATTTTTAAATAATTATGTCCCTTATATCGATGAAATGTTTGGCTCTCCATTACTTTTTTATTTTCACAGTAATTTATTCGATCTTTTTTGAGATAGAAACGTTGATACTTGTGATGTAAAATCAATAATTTTAACATTATTATATTTATGAAAAAAGATCTCCGTGAAACCCGCAGAATCTAACTTATAGCGCAAAGTTTAATATCGGTTCTCTCTGAGGCGAGCTGCTGCGGATGATTCATTACCGCGTAAACGCGCTTCGCATGATCGGGACGCTCGGATTTTCATCAGCGTAATCCGCATGGCAGCTCGTGTGCGTGCGCGGACGCGCGAGTATGCGTGCGACCTACTCGTTATCGGCGATCGTGCACGAGCAGTCCTTCGCCTTCGGCGATGAACGCGGTGGATAGAGAAAGAGAGATGAAGAGAGAGAGAGAGAGAGAGAGAGAGAGAGAGAGG
>NW_012130096.1:3133231-3145180 GCF_000143395.1 Atta cephalotes
GAGAGAGAGAGAGAGGGAAAGAGCGAGAGGTAGATCCGACCGACAATACGGCGGGCACGCGAGGGCCATTAAAGGAGCAAGACCTCCCTCGCAATAAACGCCGCCCGTCACGCCCGCTAGAAACGCGAACGTGCACGCGTGCTCGCGATGTGCACGCACACAGAGGAAGGCGAACGGAGGCGCCCGTAACGACGTAATATAGAGCGCTGACGACGCGCGCGCGCGCGCGCGCGCATACATCGCGTTTTCAGCAGCCGCGCTGAATACTTGGCGTATAAGACTCGATTCACACCGCGCGGGAACGCTCGTCTGGTCGCGGCTATTACGATCCGCTCTGGTATTCCGCGATGCGTGAGCGAGCGGAACGTTTATTGGCTCCCTGAGGACCGAGTACCCTGCGAGAGATGCAGAATCGAACGCGAAATTTTCTTCAGATCGTAAACATAATATATCAGGGGAACTGTAGGTTGCTCTGCGTTACGAGGAAAGTAAAGAAACGGGTTAACTTCGTTTAGAAAGAACCATTGATATTGGAGTTTAAACAATAAAATGGAAAATGTAGAAACAAATTAACGTTTATTACATGTATGTGTAAAAATATAAAAATATATACATATACATACACTGAGGAGGAAAAGTTGCTGTTTCAAAAAAATATTAGTTGATTCAACTAAATAACATGTTTAAAATTACAAGATTTTGTTAATCTACATATATAAATATTTGAACTAAATAGTCATTACGAACTAAATGCATTTAGTCAAATTAACAACTTTTTTCTCAGTGTATACGTGTATAAAATTATATATGTATATTATATGTATTTATTTATATACAGGATGGCGGACGAAATGTTAGACCACTTGTTTTATATATTTATTTTTAACAAAATTGATGTACAATTGGAATAGAATTAATTATCAAAGTCTGATAATTGCACAATTAAATTGTGTGACATTTCTTGTGTCATTTTATTTATACTAGTGTTTATAATACAAAAATCTCTTGTATTTTCATCAGTTTGTTGTGCAGAATATTTTAATATTTCTCATGTTGCCACAAAATTAGGGAAAGAAAGGGAAATGTCAGAGAATTTTGTAAAATTTTTTGGAAAATTAAAATTCTTGACTTTAAAGAAGTTCAATATGCATACATCATAGTACTTACGCAATTATGGAATACTATCAACTCTACAAATAAATGCAAGTAATATCAGCAACATTAATAATAATTTATATATGTTAAATTGTTCTCTCAATAAAATATTTGACGGTTTTCAAATCAGAACAGAAATCAGACGAAACTAACAAAAAATTTCAAAATATTATTGAAAATGAAAAATTAGAATATTAGAATATTAGGGCGAGGAATTTGTAACAACTCTTTTATAGAGAATTTAGTATTGCATAAAGATAATGAAATTCAATTTAAAAGAATCTTATATGTGTTCCTAAATTTGAACCAATGAAATTTGAACAATATGTAAATGATATTTGATATAGAATATTTGAATTAGAATATAAATATGTCAAAAAATAATTTAAGAAACATATTCTTGTGTCATTCAGCTTCAATAAATGAGGACACTATCTTCTATCTTCGCCATGCTTGCTTAGCTATGCTTAGTTATTAGGTAAAAAACGAGGTCTGAATTTTCGAACGTTATATTTATTTTAACGTTAACTATATCAGCATGCTATTTCAAATATAATACGAGTAGAACGTAAAAAATTCGAATAATGATATTTAGATTAGCAATAACAAATTATGAGATTCGTGTTTAAATATATTACAATTGACATTTCAAAGCCAAGTTTGGATATATCCATATATTATTAAAATTGTTATAGAGGAGAAACCAAGTAATTATATATAATTATAGAGTAGGCCTGAGATAGCAGGTGATCAGAAAAAGAGGTGCCGAATAGCCACATCACGTGCGAGAAAACGGGGCAAGAAAAATAGCGAGGATGAAGGCAAAAAGGATACCACAACGTGCGGATGGAGGGTGAGACGGATGGGGAATAGGGGATGACGGAGAATAGGGGATGACGGGGAGGAGGGAAGTAGGGAAAGGGATGTTGACGCACGTGACCCGAGCGGTCGCGTGCGAGCATCCATCTCTCGTCCTCGCTCTCGTCGTCGCCCACTTTTTTTCTCCGCTGCACTCTCATCCCTCCTGCAACCCCCTTCCGCTGCCGGAGGCACATCCTGCGATGTACGCGCATCCCGAAGACAAAGACGAGAGCGATGGTAAAAGGGTGGGTGGAAGAGCGGAATAATTTCGCTCCACCACCGGCGGAAGTGTGAAATTAAATTAATGCCGATATTGCGTCAAATAATACCAGTTTTTTTACGGCATTATATATTTATTATTTCTTTATTTTAAAAACGACACAATTTAAAAAATCAAGGTCCCACAAAAGAGGATAACTATTTTTTTATTTGATTTAAAATTATTGACTAATCAAATAATATCGATAAAAAGAATATATTCTTATCGTGATTAAATATTATTTTTGCCATTTTCGTATCGCAACTCTTAAAATAGCATACTTTTCAAGTTACGATAATTTTTTTAAAAGTCATCTTTTTGAATTGTAATGATTTTTATGATTTTTTTAAATCACCTTTTTTGAGTTATAATGTCTGAATTTTACATGAAATTAGCTTACTTTTGATGATAGGTATTATCTATTTAACTCTATGATAATAACTCGAAAATTACATTGTTTGAGTTGTGTCATTTGGAAGTAACGCAACGATATCTATCTTTTATTATATAAAATACATTTTCCTTTTGTCATAATCTACAATATCGTACTCAGTATATATTTTCTAACAATGAGACAAAATTCCTAGATAACCTTTTAAAACTTTGCTTTATAGTAGGTCTATAAAATAAATTTTGTCAATAAATGTTTTCTGAAAGGTTAAACTTCAGAAAATCGAAATTATTAAACATTTGCTTAGATTTTAGAGGTAGACTACTATGGCGCCTTTTGTAGACTTTTTTCCGGAAAGATTCATAAATCGCAACACGATGAAGATTTAAGGGAACGAAGGAACGCGTCGTCCAAGTACTGCGTTCGCTTTGAATCTCATCGAGTCAGCAGCGTTGACGTCGTTCCCTGCGATTGGCTCATCCATATGCATAAGATCGGCTTTTATCGAGGCAACAAATAAACGGCGATCCGGCCTTCTTCCTCTTTTACTCGATGTCGTCTCAATTTCGCGATATCCATATACCGGATACAAGCCACGCGATTGGACAAGAAAATGGCGGAAGTCGTAGGAAATTAATTCAGGCCAGACTAAGATCAGGATGCTATCGATGATTTGCAGACTGACCATTCTCGATCAGTCCTTAATGATCCTCTCAAAGCTGTTCTCAATGAAATTCCTGCCGGTAATTTTGCGGAAGATACTCGATGATTCCGAAACATCGACACGTGGCTCTCATAATGCGTGCATACTCTATTTCTCTCACGACACAGAGATCGATAAATATCAATAATTCTGTTTCGATACATTATTTTGACATCTATAATCAATCACGTTCTAAAAGAGTCGATTTAATCATTTTTCAAATAAGTAAAGGAAGATCAAGTACGATCGAAGCTGTACGGAAAGAATGAATAAAGTTAAAGTGTTTAAAAATTTAAGTAAATACAGATCTGAAGATAACTTTGTTGTATCAAAATGATCATGTAAAAAATTCAAGTATGATGAACAGTGTTGCGAAAAATTTAGACACTGTGTAAGCTGTCTTATTGCAGCTTTCAATTAGAGCGTCTTACATAATCATTTTGACAATCCAACAAAATTAATTTCTTTATATCTGTTTAAATTTTTAGATATTTCAACAAAATGTTCTTTCCTTATAAATCTTGAATCTAATAACATTTTATATATAAATTTTAATCTTCCAGTTAAATAAATTGTGCATCAATTACTGTTGGACTTGATATTTTTTCAAATCAATAAGTTCTTTGCAGTGCTTTAAGATGCTTATTTATAATATCATTATTAAATTGACAATAAATTTAATTTGTGATATCATTATTTCAGCTTCAGTTTATAATTGCGTTTAAAGTCCAACATTGGTGCGCAGTTTATGTAACTAGAAGATGAACTGTAAAATGGCGTAAACTTTGGTCCAGTCAGGATAACTTTAGAGCATAATAATATTTATATGTAAATGTTGAAGGCTATAAATGAGATAGTTTTTGCCGAAAGAATTTCTTTCACACAGCACGTTTGTCCAAAATTTGGACATAAGACATTTTATGTCTGTAAGATGTTCTTAAGACGTCTTATGTGTTTCTATTTTGACATATAATATTTAGGCATTATCAAAATTTAGATTAAAGTTATCACGTTTTACAGTATTTAAAATTTACATATAAATATTATTAAATACCGAGATCTGCATTTGATTGACCCTTCTTCATTTATTTGAGTTATTTATTTAAATTATTCCTATAGTAATCTAGTTACTACTGTTCAATAAATTTTATTGTTAATAAAGATTAATATTCGATACTCGAATATGTCCGATGCTGTTTTCACAGTAAAATGCGAATTTCAAACGCAAATAAAATCGTGGAATACCGTCTTAGTTATTAAAATTTTCGTATCGGAGGATTCGCTCGATGTCTGGTGGCACCCCACAAATCCGGAAGCTTTAAGAGCCGGGCGTGCATTCCGCCGGTGTCTCGGACTGCGAAATTATTCAGGAATCTTCCGTGCCGTAGGATTTGAAGGAAAATGTTCGGAGCGAGACTTCCTGAAATCTCCATGCAAAATCGAGAGGCATCCGGAACGTCCAAACCGGACGACCACGGAACCGGTGCTACGATATAATCGCTAATCCGAGTAATTTCCGCGGCACGGCATCACAGCAGGGTCTATTTACGGGCTCGTTACGCCCACTTATGCCCACGAGGTGTGCCCAAGCGCGCGGGCAGTTTGACCTTCATCGAATTCCCAAGATAGCGTCAGATCAAGTCTTTATTTGACAAGAACAGGCCCGTCGTGAAAGTATTATGGAGCAAGAAAATTCATTTATCTATTTATTCATTTCTCGACAGGATTAATTTTATTACGAAAAAAGAGACGATAACTATACAAAGTCGAATATACTATTTACAGTGAAGAAAGTAGAAAGAAAGTAGAAAAAAAATAGCGTTAATTATGAATTATATATAAATGTTAAACGATCACAGCGAAAAGTGGAAAAATAATTTATCGAGAGAAGCTGAAATTTCAGCGAATGTTTAAATTTGTGTACAGAACCAAAGAATTGATATCACATTTAGGTTCGTAGTTGTTTTACTTATTGGATCTCATCTTAAGAACATCTTAAGAACAGATAAAACATTGCATTCAGAATGGAGATTTATATTTTGAAATGATTTAATAAATTTCAAAAATGATGTGAAAGTAACTTAATATTTAAATTTTGAGATTAATCTAAAAAGAATTTTTATCTGAAAACTTTCAATAATTACGTGATTTATTTCATATTTCTTCTTGTTTTATCTTGTTATATTATATATATGTCATAATAATTGTTTTATCATAATCTTATTCTATCATCATAATTTCCAAATTAAACATGATAATACATATAAATATATAATATAAAAAATATATATATATATATATATATATATATAAATCTCGAAATCATAAATTATATTTCCACCGTGAAACGAAATTTGGATCCATTGACGGATAAAGTTCCGTTACTTACTTATCGCATTGTCCTTGATATAATTCGAGATTATTTGATTTCCTGTGTCATAATAATCTATCGATTTAACTTTACCAATCAAATTTCCACGACAGAACTGATCTCAAACTCACGGCAAAGAATACGTTTTTTATTTCGCATGATCTCGTGAGTTATGACTTGAGTCAATATGAAACATTATCAGAAAATAGCACAAAAAAATTTTGTATTTGTTTGTCAAAATTTGTCAAAATCAATCCTTATTAAAATTTTTGTATTAAATTTTTATCTGAGTATTAATTTTACTGAAAAAATATACTTCCACAATAGCTGCTTTCAAATAGTAATAAAAGTGTTACATCTTTTAATGTTAACTTTTTTCATTTAATGTTTGTGTTACTTTCTAATCATATTCATCATATTTTAAATTGATACAACGATTTAATTATATAGAAATAATTCAAATTGAGTATATTTTAGAAAACAAAGAGTACACTTTACATTACAAAAGAAAACTTAAAATTGTTATTTGTGCAAATAATTCGAATAATAATACTAATGTAACATTTATTTACGAAAAATAAATATTTGCTAAATAAAAAAATACAATAGTTAAATTAAATTAGTTCTTGTATCAAATAAATATATGTTTACATTTAGAAAATATCCAAGTAGCATTATTCAACAAATATTTATTAAATAACACACATTCTCTCTCTCTCTCTCTCTCTCTCTCTCTCTCTCTCTCTCTCTCTCTCAGCGTATGAATTTAACAATGCACGAGCAATTGATAAGAAGAAATCTACGTCAATTTAGTCGAAGTGCTTCCCCGCACAATACGTCGAGTGTGAGAGCAGCCGATATCGCATATCCAGGCGATATTAAGCGGCATATGACACGCCGCACTCGCATCCATGTGCGCGTTAGGAAAACAGGGCGTCGATAAGACATGGTCGTCGGCTGGCAGCAGCCGGTCCCCGACAGCATAGAGACAGATCGTGCTCGTTGCCCGCCGCAGCCCGTGATAAGATAAGTTCGCGCTGCCGGTCGGGGTGCGCCTCCTGGTATATGCGTGCGGCGTGCTCGCGTGAATAATAATAGAGGTAGCGGTGCGAGAGGTACAAGCCGCGACGTTGCGCACACGCACACAAAGCGGGATCGGTAGGTACCGGCTCATTGGTCGCGCCGTATAATTAATGGGGACGCAAACCCTGGGTGACGTTTGTATGCAAATGCCCGCATGTACAATCTCTCCCGGTCGCTCGCTCGCTTGCTCTTCTCTGGCCGCGACCTATCACCACGAATGCCGGGCGAACGTCTCGCTCTATCTAGCATGCTTCGTTCTATCGCCGTTGTTTGCCGCGGGGAAAACGCGGCTGGTACCTAATACACGCCGGGATGTCCCGCGCTTACAACGCGTCCCGACGTGATCCGTGTTGGGGCGAAATTGTCCCGAATCGCCAGCGCTCGTCGATGGCTCACGTCGATTCTATC
Source organism: Atta cephalotes (assembly GCF_000143395.1). Lineage (NCBI taxonomy): Eukaryota > Metazoa > Arthropoda > Insecta > Hymenoptera > Formicidae > Atta > Atta cephalotes. Next base: position 3,140,463 of record NW_012130096.1, read on the forward strand.
TACGACACTTTCCTCGTGGACCGAGGAAGGGACCTCCCATTCCAAGTAGAAAAATATCAGAAACTGGTCACTGGAAACAGTTTTTACTATTTTGAATTATTTACTGAACAGTAACCGACTAGAAATCTTTTGATCAAGTATTAAAGCTGGTCAACGAGTAGCCAGAAATTAACTAGGTTAATTTATTACGGATCAGTAATAAGCTTTCTACAAATCATCACCAAAGTTTTAAGTCTTGAATCAGAAAAAAATTGACCAATCTCAACCGAATGTGAGAAGAATAATCGGTTATAATTGGTCAATTTCTTATGACTTAAGACTTATAGATTATTGAAAGTCCATAAAAGATAGCTAGTTTTCGATCAGTAAGACATGATGAAATTTTCTGGTCAATAACTAGTTAGAAACTAGCCAGAACGGATAGATCAGTAAATATCGGCCGAAGAAATCTCTCGAATCTCGAGGACGTTCTTGCCATGTGAGAAAATCGCTTTCTCTTCCTATCTTTAACGATATTCCCCGACGTAACGTGTCTCGATAGCGTTATTCTCGCTATGTAGCGAGATGTTTAACGACATGATTCGCAGTTCGATTCGCACGGAATCGACGGCGTGGCTGATGACGGAATTCTCGCGTAAATCCGTCGGATCCTCCGTTCCTGACGATCGACGATGGGAGGAGAGAAGGAGGCCGAGAGCGTAGCCGAGTGTCGTTATGCAACGTCAAGCGGGCGATCGATCGATCTGGGAAGTCGCGCGTTTCCCAGCGGTATGCTTAATCGAGGAGTTAATTTGCGTAACTATCGCGCCGCCACATATACGCTACACATATACACATATACATACACTGGACTGCATTAGGCTACGTCAAACTGCACTAGACCTTGCAGCGTACGCGCAGTGATTCAACGATGGCTAAATAGCGCGTATTCAGTGTCTCGATCTCGTTACAAGTGCAAAACACGTTTAACCCCGCGGCCGTTAACAATGGCTATAGAGAGCCGTATTGTTTCCACTATTTATTAATGGCACTTTTAGTCGTCTACGATACGCACTAAGTAGTCAGAACGCTAGTCGAGGTAAAAATAATCGTCTGCTGTCGGTACGCTCATTGTGTATGCACCGAGAGCGACTATAGTCGCGCGCTGCTAAGCATGCGTTATGTATCGGGAACGCAGACTCGTCAAGAATTGCCGATAACTCTGCAATGACTCCGCAATTTACGATGTGAACGATAAAGACGGATCATGGGTTTTTTTTCTTTTACAGTACTTTCGGTTACGAAAGCGCGTGTATCCGAAATCGAAAAATTCAGGTCTTTCTCTTATACCGGGAGAAAAATTTGTGGTGTTTGTACTATAATTACATGTTACTTTGATTATGGTTATTAGTAATGATGTTGAAAATAGTAGTACTATATGTATATACAGTTCTATCAATAAATATGTGTAGTTGGTATCTGAAAATTACTATAGTTAAATTATTAATTGCAACCATCTTCGTGATAATAATGTAATTGTAATTTTACTAATGTTATGGCAACAATAATTATAGTTACAGATACTAAAAATTTTTCTCTTAATGTACTAAATAAAAAATGTTGTCAGTTATGCACTAAAAGTCTGATAATAACTAAAATGTATTTTGTTTAGCATACTAAGAAATACGAAGCAATGTTTAGTAAATATTCCCAAATATAATAATAACTAATCATTTGGTAATAACACTATTTGACAGAAAGTCACCTTTTTTCTCTTCGAAGTGTCATTGTCATAAATCCTGAAGATTTTTTCGCGTTGAACATGATGCCATTGTATTGGTAGAATTCACGTGGCATATCAGGATTTTGAGTAAATTGAGATGAAATGGATCAAAAATGGAATTTTGACCAATTCAACATTTTCTATGGCAAAACAAACCTTATTTCTAAATAAAAATAAAGTCTAATATCTAAGCATCTTCGGAGAGAATTTAGGTTGTTGAATAGTGTAATTAGATAAGAAAGATAATAAAGTGTAATAATATCTTAAATTTTGTCCTGGAATAACTTTTATTCAAATTAAAAAAAAAAAGATTAGACAATACGTATGTTCAAAATAAGGATATATAAGACATTTTTAAGATGAAGAAGATTTAAACAAAACATTCATAATGAAATTTTAAGACATGAAACTTATTAAGTCTTGTAAAAAATTATCCAATCACAAAAAATATTTTTTTGCTCCAATTAGAATCATAGCTGTTTTTTGTATCTGATAGAAAATTATTATATCATACGCATAGAATTTATAGTACAAATCTAAATTCTATCTCTGTCATCTATATGATTAGATATAGCAATACATATTTAATATCGTAGTACTTACTAGAAATTTATCTATTTTAAGAAATAGAAATCGACCGAGTTAATGGAACAATATAGTAGAGAGCATGTTAAGGATCGGTCAAAGTTGGAAGTTTCGAATAATATAATATTCTAAGTATGAATTTAATTAATCTCAAATGTGCACCGAAACGTTCGAACATTAAAACACAATCAATTTGAGATGTTAATAATCACGAGCCGAAACGTTCAGACAATCGTGAGTATATATAATCCCTCCTTTACTACAAATAAGAAACTTTTATTGCGAAAAATATTACCTCAGCTAAGATTATCTATTTTAATTATTTTTCGTACTTAGATAATGTTTGCTATAACTGCAAGATAATTTTTTTAAGTGCACGATTAAATTTGAGAAGAATAATCGACTATAATCGACTATAAATCAATTTTTTACGGATTAAGACTTAAGTTTTACTTTATAATCTTATTGTAGACATTACTTTATGTCTCGAGTTTAATATGCATGAGCAAATTATCAAAATACAGGCCAAAATTACCTACAATTTTAAACCAAACTTAACCCATTTTATAATAATTAAAAAAGTAGAAATAAAAAATAGTATTTAATTAATTGATTTTGGTTATATTAACCCAACATTTGATTGAAATTATTACTAAAGTCTACTAAAAATAATTATCATTTAAGCTTTACTATCAGACTTTTTACATTGCACGGCAAGAGGTATGTGAATGTCTTGAGCATATATAGTGCGAAGTTATTGAAGTCGAGTAAAAGCTGCGATAAAATGAAAATTGAGTTCGGCAAATAAACGACGAATGATGACGGTGGCCGCGTGTATCTTCGTTTTCTCGTTTCACCTGAGTGCGGATTCCACGTCGCCCATCGTCACTGTCGGAGAGAGGCCAACTACCGTTACTTACAATTAAATCGAGCATTCGCGCAAGGCCCGATCGTTCGTGCCTGACGATGGCAATCGCACGCATCGTAAACATCCAGGTTACGATTGGTTTCCCTCGGCGCGTCGCGCCGCCTCGTCGCGATATCTCTCGGCCGTAAAGCCGAGACGTGTCGTCGATGCGCGACACGGCAGCTTCGAACGGACGTGCTATGCGTATATCCGCAGCGCGAGCGCGCGTAATAACTTGCAATAAATATCGGACGCGTCGGGTACGCGCTGACGACGTCGCGCGTATTGGCAGCATTGGCGCCGCCAGAGATTTCCTCAGGGAGTTGCACGCGCGTCCTTAATTTGTCCTGTGATCAGATAAATTAATCAAATGGATTAAGTAGACGGAGGTTCCAGTAAACTACGTGAATATACGTTTTACTAAAATAAGTAAAAGTATCACCGAAAAGAAATACGAATTAAAATTGGAATTTTTGAGGAAATGACTTAGAAGATAGATTCTAAGTTGCGAAAATGATACATTGGTAGCTTATTTTATAAGGAAAAATATCACACAACTTGGATAAAGGATGAGAATAAAAATTTATATAAAGTATATAATTATATATAATTTATTTATTTTTTTAAATTATACTACACGATAAGAATGATTTACTGAAATATCTACAAATTTAGGTGGATACTGATTAAAAATAATACTGTTGTGTCAAAATAATTATATAGGAAATTCAAACATAATATGTAATGCTGCAAAAAATTGTGTTATTCTAGCAACCTAGTTTGAGTTTGATTTTCCAATAAAATTATTTTGATGGTCCAACAAAATTATTTCCAGATCTGTATTCAGCAGAATTTTATATCTTTCAGCAAAATCGTTCTTTCCGTGAATGCAACATCTCCAAAAAGATTAACTTCGTATTTGGAGAAGTTCGAATTGGATCCATGAGCGAATCAACTGAATGCTTTCACATGTATCGGAGGGATCGTAAATTTCTCCATGTCACGAGACGAATAACGTCGAGATTGATGCGCGCGTTTCGCGGACACCCAGTGGAAAATTATGAAAATGCGCGTCGCAGACCGCGGCGACGTCGAATATATACGCGGCCGTGTATCGTGGGAGCCGCGGCCGGTAGTGGCACGAGAACCATTAATGATGCATAGCCAGTTGGCGTTAGCCTGGCAGTCATAATGACCCGGTCGACTGGATGGTTGGCTGCTGCCTGGTCGGTCGGTTGGTCGGTCGGTCGGTCGGTCGGTTGGTTGCCTGACTGGCTCGCTGCCTCGGCATGCTCGTGTCGAAACGCGGATGCGTCGTTCAACAGCTATGTACGAGCCAAGCGCGCATACAGATATACATATATACCTATATATATATATATATATACACATAATCGGGGCTAGTGTCTGTAAATGGCGCTCCCGCCCGCGCCTCTCCTGCCATTATCCTTACTTTCAAGCGTC
>NW_012130096.1:3146025-3174946 GCF_000143395.1 Atta cephalotes
CTCTCTCTCTCTCTCTCTCTCTCTCTCTCTCTCTCTCTCTCTCCTTTCGAAAAGCGATCGATGATCAAAGCCGATGAGTGAAGCATTCTCTATCTCGCTCGTACTTTGCCTGTCTCTTTCCCTTACTCTTGGCAGATCCGTGTTACTCATTAGAGATGATAGATCCGATACATAGGATCTACAGAAAATTGTCGAAGGATGTCTGGGATATATATGAAGATAACTGTAGAATTAAACAAGTAAGAGAAAGAATCTTATATTCGAAGCGAATCTTGATATACTTAATAATACTCGTACATGTAAATTTTTCAATATATTTTTCAGTTCTATAAACTGCACTGATTCGGTTTGTCGAATTTGAAATGCAAAAAATTGAATCAAATTGAAGGTAAAATATGTAATAATATTAAATTAATCGTCAATAAATGGAATCTTTCTCATATTTGTATTATTTATCTATCTTCGGCTTCTTCTTTTTTTATTTATTGTTGAATTAAAATCGTCACGGAATTATATCGTAAAATAATAGATGCTTCGCATAATTCTCAACACAAAGTAAATTCTGATCAAAATTAAAAATAATAAATTTAGTTTATAGAATGAAAGAAAAGTTTTTAGTATTTGTGACTAATAGTTGCATGATAATTATGATTGGGAGCTACATTTTTATAATTATTATTATTATAATGTTAGTAATAATTTATAATTCTATATATCCAAAAAAGATATGGTTGTTCCCAAAAAACCAGAATTTTATAATTGTTTTTTTATAAAATGTTTTTTATATGACTCTGAAAATGAACTTCTAATCATAATTTTTTTATCATACAATTTTAGAATCATAAATATCAAAACTTTTCTGTCGATGCAGAATCTACAGAAGAATATCTAGGAAGATAATTGTTGAAATAAATAAATAAGAGAAACAATTCTCGGTCGAGCGGATCTTGGTGTTTAATAATAATATCCATACATGTAAATTAAATTGCGCGTTGATTTGGTTTGTCGTTTCAGTTTGAAACGCAATCAAACTGAAGCTGAAATAATATCATAAAATACATTAATCGTCAAATAAATTGATTCTTTCTGTTATTTGTGTTATTTACTTATCGGTTCATTTTTCCGCATATTATTGTTGAATTAAAATCATCACGAAATTATATCGTAAAATTACAAATGTTTCGGGTATCATTCGATACAAAGCGAATCCTGATCGAAACAACTAGACACTCGAATTGCGTTATCCTATATCTTATCCGTATCTTATCTCACGAACACGTTTTCACATTATACTTTACAGACTTCGCACGGCGACCGGAATTTATCGTATCGACGTACTGTCACATTTGAACAAGTTTCTCAATAATTACCCGAGTGACAGGCACAATCTCTCACTACTGACGATGGCGTTTCCTTTTTCAGCAAAAATGACCTGCGAACAGATCTTCCAAGATTTACGAGCTTCTCTCTATACGTTAAGCCTTCGTTATAATTAATTTCTTTTGTTCCAAGATACATCAAAGAATGAGTATCTGGCACTAAGCGAGAAAATTTTCATCAATATTTTAGTTAATAGAATAGAATAGTTTATTTACTTCATGAAATTATATGAAAAGAGACTTGGTTTACAATCTAAACTTAATCACACCTATCTGTCTATTTTTTACAAATTAATGGCTAATTAAAGGTCCATTTTATAATTCTTGACGATATTATTATGAAATGATTGACGTTAGTGGACAATTTTTTCTATAAATGATGTATCAATTTTTCTATTTGTTATAATAATTTCAAAATGGAACTCGAATGGACTGTATAGTTTAAAAAGTCGAGTTCCATTTTTAAATTCTTAGGATTATTTCATAATTGAAATATGATGATATTTTTATAAAATTTTTAAATTGATAAGTTAATAATGAAAATTGTTGATAAATTGTTGATATAAATTGTAAATAAATGGAAAATGATTTATTTATATGAAAATGATAAATTAAAAATAATTCGTTTATAGAAAAACTTAAGATCTTTAAAATCAGTCTCTTTCACTTTTTTTTTGATGGTTTCGACGATATAATAAATTTGAATGTTCTGCAACACGCGTCAATAACTTCATCAAAAAAAAAAATCTCAAATTTTTTTTCGCAAAGCGTATCTCATGTTTTTATTTAGTAGAATACATTAAAAAATTAAAAAAAAAAATAAAATGATATTTCAAAGATGCCCAGTTTAATGTGGAATGCCTCATAGATTGTAAGTATATATGTACTAATAAAGTCATTTTAAGAAGAAAACATGTAAAATATTAACTTACTCTTTCTCTTTCAATGATACAAATTAATATAAATTCAGTTGTGTTAATTTTTACCCCTGTGTTGTTTTTTTTTATAATCCTACCAGTTTAAACATTATGTATTATATAATTAAATTAGCAACGCCGTTGTTTTCTTGAAAATAACGCATAATATAGAATTGTTTTTGATAGTACAAAATAATACAAATTCAATCTTATTGATTTCTGATATTATTTTTCTTTTTTCTCTTATTTGAAATTGATGCCAGCTTAATATTAAACTAAAAGCAGCGCTACAATTTTCTTTCGAAACGAAATACACGATACAAAATTATCATTAATAATACAATTTAGCAAAATGAGTATTAAAAATTCCGATAAATCCGATTTAATTCTACTGATTTACAAATCTTAAATTGCCGACTTTCTTTATCATATAATCCATCTAAAGCAGTCTTTAGCATATCACTTTAACATTTAATTTTTTATGGTAGTTAATAAACTCGGGTGCTTTTTGAAAAGCGCAGGTGACCTGTGCGTGTTCTCGTTGCTATTGCTTATTATTTCGCCGAAGGGGGTTCCCGGATCGTGTGACTCGAGGAGAAAAAGAGAAAGAGACCGGAGTAGTCGCACACTCGCGTGTGCTTGTATTGACGTCGCAAGCGTGGAAAGCGGTGCGGCGCGGCGCGTACGTGCGAAACGCGACGCGTCCGCATACTCGCACGCGCGTGACGGTGGGATTCATTAAAAATATACGTCCGTATTTTCTGCGTCGCGTCGCCGCAGAGCGCGCGCGCTTCGCTTCGCTTCGCTTCGCTTCGCCTCGCTCGCTCGCTCGCTCGCTCACTTGCCAGCCCCGCGTTCGCCGATTATCGCTTCCACACACACACGATGCGCGTGACGAGGAAAAAACAGCGAGACGCATTCGCAACAGCGATGATACGCGTATATATGTATTTGCGCAATGATACAAACGGGAAACGAACATCGCGCGTACATACCACTCGACTTTCAGTCGGCTTTCGATGACACGATTAATGGAATGGAAAGAAAATGTAAATTATTGCAAATAGTTGATTAATTGAAAACATTTAATGGAAAACAATCTTTCAAATACCGCGACGAGATAGTAAATTATGGAGCATTTATTGCGCCTTATCTTGGGAATTGTTCTTCGGAACTGATGAGTCTATCTTCATTCGCTCGATTATAAATCGATTATAATCTTTATCAAAAATGTCAATTCAATTTCCGTTTTTACATCCGCAAATTCGGATTATTTTTATTGAAATATACTTGGTATTCACTGTTTTTCATACGAGTTGTATCATTTTTGATTCCTTGAAATTAATTAGTGCCTTTTAATCAATACTAGAAATGTCTGCTTATTAACTGAAGGGATCAAGCGAATAAATTATTATGAAAATAAAGAAAGTGATGAAAAATCAAATATTTTATCAACATAAAGGACATAATTATTGAAAAGTTAAATTTAAGTTAAATTATAAGTTATATTTCAAAATCTTATTTTTATACAAAAAATATAATAATAATTTAAAAAATAGAAACGGTCAATGACGAATAAATTTATTAATCGCTCGATTTCTAGTGTTAATGTAAATTAAATGAATCTTACAAATTTAACAGTAACTGTGTTAGAGATTTTGGTGTTAGCTCTGAAGGGTTAAATGTTGTATATATACGTATACATAACCGAAAGATTATTTTTTGACACTTTAATCCTCCGGGGCTTCGCTGGGTTTATTTTTTGGTCATCCCGTTATAAAACGATCTTTATCAAAAATGTCAAACAATTCTATTTTCTTTACGTTAAATTATTCGGTATATGATTTAAATACTCTCGTTAATATCACATCATTAATAATTTTGAAGATACTTATTAGCATCGAGAATTATTAAATAGTTTGTCAATTTAAGAAGTAATATTATTACTCTACTTCATGTTTCAAGAACGAAAAAGAAAAATTTCGGTATTTGCAGAGAATCAGACATGTATATAAATTCACGAAATATTTAAGCGCTAAGATCCGTTTGGATTTTTAATATACAGGATTTCTTTTATTTAATTGAATTTATTCTCGATGTGTTCAAATTCGTATCATTGTATTCGTATAATTGTTTATTTACGTTACATTTGCAAACTTGAATTGCTCCCATTAAAACTTGGCATTTTATTTTCTTTCATATACGCGTTATACATTTTTACTTCCTGAAATTCATTAACATGCCTTTAAATTAATACAAATAAATGAATCTTACAGACTTCTGCGTTACAGATTTTGGCGCCAGCTACGAAAGGTTAAAATCGGTAATCGAGAGTCACGTCGTAGTGACGTAGTTACGTAAAACCGGTCGAATTCTCACTCGTTAAATATAAATAAAGAAGCGAGGTCACGCACATGCGTTACACTATTTTCCATTCTCCTATCGTGTACATACATCGAGCAAAGACGAGGTAAGAGGAGGAAGGAGAGAACGCGGTGTTAATGAGCCTCGTCTCTCGTCGCGGTGCGTAATGTCTCGCCGCCGTCGTCGTGAATTCGCTCCGTCACCTCGCAGGTCGTGCACCGCCACCATCAACGACACGCCCGGGAGCGTGTCGCCGCGTGCGAACACGCACACGCGGCGCGGCGACGCGCGGCCTTGGCAGTTCCGCCTGGGCGCGCCTCGGCCTAGCCACCACGTCGGTCGATCTAACCGCGGCGCGGCATGGTACGACTCTCGACGTGGCTCGGCTCGGCGTGGCTCCCGGCGTGACAACGACGATCGCGGTATGGTACGGTACGGCGCGGTGCGGTGCGACGCGAGCACGCAAAAAGCATCGGAACGCCTTTCCCTCTTTCTCCGCTCCGTCTTCGCTTGTCCCTCCTCATTCTCTTTCTCCTTTTTCTTCATCCGCCTCGTCGCCGAAGAGCTCTTGCGGGTCTTCGCCGCGGGAAACAAAATAGCCTCTCTCGCCTTTCTCGGTTGCTTTTGCTCCGCGGCTGCTACTCTGGCGTCTTCTCTCTTCTGGTGTTCCCTTCCTCCTCCTCCTCCTCCTCCTCCTCCTCGTGTGTCTCTCGTCGTCGTTGCGCTCTCGGGTGTCGGTTCCACGCTTCCCGAGAGTGAGCAACCGACCGATCGACCGACCAACCGACCGACCGACCGACCGACCGACCGACCAAGCAAGCAAGCAGCCAACCGACCGCCCGGTGTCTGCGAGAATAATGGGCTTGACGTTGTGAGTGGGTTCCTTGGCGATTCGGATACGTGTACGCTATGTGTGGCGGCGATGTGCCGGCGCTTCGTAGGTGGTTTATGTATGTATAGGTGGATACGCGACATACTGCGTACACACTGCGTACACACTGCGAGACAACGTTTTCTCACGACGAGCCGCCGGAATTTTTTTTTTTATTAATATCATATAATTAGAATATTGTTTTGCATATATTAGAATAGAGAGAAAGAGAGTAGATCAACGCTTGAACCGTAGAAAGTGTTATAACGAAAAAAACGTGAAGAAAGGTTCGAAATGAATGAAAAGCGGTCTATTTCGCGTGAAGACCGGTTTGTGTCGGAACGCATACGAAGTACAGTTTATATCGAGAAAATAAGAAGAACGTCATATAAAGTTCAAGTCACATAAAATTAGAAGGGTCTATATAGCACAATATTTACTACACAATATTTACTACATGAATTACACAAATTTAGTTACAGAAAATTAAATACAATAATATATGAATAAATAAGTGCGAGAAATAGGATAAGATTGAAAATCAAGATGATTCCTGTTCTCAGTCACATCACTATAAAATTTATGGGAAGAAAATATATTACGCTATATAACCTCTTCTTTAATTTCATACGACTTGAACTGGCTTGAACCGTTCTTCTCATTTTCTCGATATAATACTTCGTATGCGTTCCGACATAGGCCGATCTTCACACTTTATGCGAAGTAGACCACTTTTCATTCATTTCTTGACATAAACCTTTCTTTATGTTTTTCTCGATATAACACCTTCTACGGCTTGAAATAGGCGTCGAAATTATATCGTATTCAAATTGTTTCATCATACGAGCCCCTTAATTGACAAATGGCATAAGTCCAAACTTAAGAAAAATACGTTTGTTATAGAAGTAGAAAATATTAACAAGCATACGTTTGTTTTATCTATCAATTTAATTTACTTTTTATTTCGTTTTTATGTATTCATAAAAAATCAATTTTACATTATAAATAAAGTAACTGTAAAAATATCTGAAATAGACTTAAGTTAAACTTTTTTATGGTCATTTTATTTATGATGTAAAATTTATTTTTATTTTTTATGAACATAAAAACAAAATAAAAGTAAATTGATAAATCATTAACATTCTTAATACTTTCTACTTTTATAACAAACACATTTTTCCTAATTTTGAACTTATGCTACTTGTCAACTAAATTTATATGTCATTATAGATTTTTAGTTTGCTAGTATCGAAACTTTTATTTTTTTATTACATTCTCTTGGTCTAATTTTAAATTGATAAACTGTTGATACTTTGTTTTCTATGCAACTTTAAATTAATTCTTTAAATCCTTCCTAAAATTAATCCTTTTTTATGTAGTATCTTTTATTGTCATTACATCTTAATAAAATTATTATTGTTAATATTATTAGTATTATTATAATAAAATTTATTATTATTATAAAAAATGAGTCTTATGTTGATTTTTGTTACTTGCGTGTTTAAATGAAAACAAAAATTAAGAGTGGAACTTGCGAATCGGATAAGTCGATCAATTGATGTCGCGCAGATAAATCCAAAGGGATTTTCTAAAATCGATCTCCTTATGATTCAGCCTATGATTCACAATGTCAGACTCCGACATGAATTCTAATCTCTGGCAGAATAAAACATATTTCTCTTGATTACGACACGAAACATATGGAAATGCATATGTATATATATATATATATTATTTTTTTTTTTCGAAGATTTATTTGCTTGCGGGTTAATCCGAATATATATCTCTCTAAAATTCGTACAACTTTGTGGCCTAGACGTTAATGGCAGGAAATTCTCGATCGGTGAAATTAACGTTGACGTCATTCTCGCGCGTAGGTGTAACACACACCCGCAATATTAATATCAGTTAAAATCGAGCAACACGTCGAGAGTCGCGAGGGAAACTTGCGAGCGCGAGCAAACGAACTGTAGAAATATTTCGTTGCTGATGTGTGTCATTTCAAATAAAAAAAAAAAAAAAANAAAAAAACGGAAAAAACTTGAACCCAAATTGCCTTTCTTTCAGAAGGCATAGTTGACACAAGTGTCCTTCTATCTTTGTTATTTATTGAATACCAAGAGGACAGAACGACGTACATTGAGATTAGCAGCACGCGAGACGACAAACGCCGACGTTTCCCCCGTGAATGTCTTCCGTTCTCCCGACGACACCCGGTAGGTGCGGTCAAGCGAGTTCCAGACGGCACGTTTCGCAGCGGCGAGCCCGGCTCGAGGCGCGGTATGTGAGTATATATATGTCCATCTATCTAACCAGCGGCGTGCGAGCCTTGCCTTGTGTGGGATTCCCACAGTGGGATGGGACTCTCCGCGTCACCGCCGCTGCGCCGCCGCCGCCGCCGCCGACCGCCTACGGCGTGTCCCGAAAGTTTTCGTCGTAAATCAAGCCGTGTGCACGCCGCGCTTTGCAGCACTCGCGATCGCCCGCTGCGACTTCAATCCGACCAATCCGACTATCGTTCCCTGTTACGTTAGCTAGATAGTGAAGGAGTTAAGACAAAAAAGATAGCAATTAGATAAACACAAAAGATTATTAAAAGATTGAGCCGGATTAGGTAACCCTAATTGGTATTCCCGGATCCAGTGGACTCAAATATATTTCTCATTTATGCGCCATATGTCGTGAAAATTGTTTATAATAAATGTTTTTCATAATTTTACATTTTAATCTTAAGTTAGGTGATCTTCTTTGGATTTTGATCTTCAAAATGAGGAAAAAAATCGTTCAAATTGTGTTAACTTTAAGCAAAAATATGAATATTAAAATTTTGTCGGATATACTGGATTCGCGAATATTACAGAGTGAATATCAATTAAGAGATTAAATCTTGCATTAAATTCCGTTGATCGAACGGAAAAGCGGATGTTGTAGGATTGGATGAAACAGACGTTGAATTTCGACTTGTAAAATTCGTCGTTGAAAACCGATGAGTTTTTCATTTCGCGGAAACACGAAATTTGCATTTTCCATTCATGTTGCGTTTAACACAGGTTCATAAAGCATTACTTTGAGTCATTGGATTCCAATGATTAGCAACAGCAAACTGTTTTGTACATCGTTGCTCGTTTCGTGGAAAGCGCATAATTTTAAAGCGACACAAAAAAAACGGTTTGTTTAAGAATCTGTGAATTTTAATCAGATTTAAAAATAATTTTGTTTGAATCGTCAAATAATTATGTAAGACGCTCGAATTGGTTATTAGAATGTTAAAACATTTTGCAGGATGTCATCAAAGCTTAAGCATTCTACATAATTACATATTTTATACATGGTCCAACAAAAGTATTCTTAGATTTGCAGCTAAATTTTTAGATACTTTAAACAAAATCGTCTTTCCATATAAAATTGTAAAAAATGGAAGGAATAATTTTGTTGAAGAATCTGAAATTTCAATTCATCAAAGCTTTATATAATTATATTCTATCTAACGGCGATCTAACAAAGTTAGATCTCAGATCTGTGTCCAGCTAAATATTTAAATACTTCAGCAAAATCGTTCTTTCTGTGGATACATGGTGATGTTCTTTCAAGATGAATCGACTCGACGCTGCGTCTTCCTGGACGACGCCGTCTTCCGGCAAGAGAGGACGACGGTTTAACTGCTACTCTTGAAGTGAATGTAGGCAAGATTACTTAGAAAATAGTTTCCTTCTGTTGCTGCGTCTTATTACCGAGAAAGTCACCGCGATGAGCGCTACGAACTACTGAACAAGCATGCGTAAGGAGTTGAATCGTCCGCCCTATCACTCCTCGTCCTTCTCCTCTTAACTTGACTACTTCTCACGCATCGGAACGACCTTTCGCGTTCATGGAATCTCGCGCGATTTCATCGACTCTCCCGTGTGTGAACGCCAGGCAGCACGCGAGTTTCAGTCACAGTCTCGCCTCCGGGCGGAAAAAAGGGGATGTCGAGGAGGAAAGAAAGGGAGGAGAAGAAACGTATAAGCGTTCGATGAGCAAGAAGAGGCGGCCTCCTTATTCGAAGGCGCACCTAACTAGGAGAGATCTCCCCGGTACGGCTACGAACCGCGGATGCGGTTATTATTCCCAACACGCGCGGCGAAGGCACGATGAAAAAAATATCCCGCTCCCTCGCTCGGCCGTGACTCCGCTGCGATGCACGGCAGAATCGTTGCTTATCGATGCCCCAGGTCGATACAAGGCGGTGGAAAGCGGCGAACAACGTATACGCACGGCGAATCGGGTTTTAAATTAAAAACTCGCTCGTTGATTCCGCTCGTTTCGCATCAGCTTCGGCTGAAACTTGCGGCTGGCCACGTACGAGACAAAAAGAGCCACGAGACGAAAAACTGACGTTCTCGTATGAGAATACGGAAAACTCATCGCGAGATATCGTATTGTAATATACTATAAAGAGGAAGAACTTCTCGTGTGATTTAGAACGGTTTTTATTTGATGCAATGCTGTTCTTTTTTTTTGCAATTGCGTTAAGTCGTTGTAGCAGATATATTGAAGATTGAGAATTGCGAATTGCACATTTCTCAACGAATTTGAGTGAAATAGATTGAAATTAAAATTACCTAATTGATCAAATATTAATCTTCGGAATTTGTTAATATTGATTTCATGTGCAATATATTTTTAAGATACCAGCACTGAATTCCTACATGACACTCATTGTCCATTAATTACTGTATTAATTTTTAATTCGCTAAGCTTTTGTAGATACTTGTTTTAATCTTCAATTCGCAATCTTCAATCTCCAACGCGTAGTAGTCTTTAATTGCATTGATGTGTAAACACATACAATAAGCACTTAAAAATTTTATATAAAGTTTACCGCTAAGATATTCCCTTCTTGTATGATTCAAGATTTTTAATGAAGACTATATAGAATGAAGATTCGTCTATCACTTTTTCGCTATATTTTATATATGTCAAACTATTTCTTTCTCAATCCTATATACACACACACACACACACACACACACACACACACACACACACACACACACAATATGTATCTCTCTTGCATTTTTAGCGATAAATATCACCTTTTTTTTGTCACGTAACACTATACACTATATATACGTAATACAATACAATTCAATCAAGATCATTATTTAATTATTCTGTTTCATCAAATTAAGAAATAAGATTTAAAATCCCAGTGGCATGAAATCAAGCCTCAAGTGAAAGTATATCCGCTCATTTCGCGGTTCCCTATAAATAATATGACGCAAATATAAAAGCATTTCATTAAACGATTTAATTATCCCTTTATTTTTCGAAAGGGGCAGGAGAGATCCGATATTTCGCACGCGGCTTCATTACATTACACGAAGCACCTACCATGAACGCGCCGTTAATCGTCCCTCGTGCGTTGCGACGCGCGCTGTCTCCCACCTCTCCTCTCAACCCCTCGATGCAATCAAAAAGTACGCGGGCCGAAATAATGACCGTTTCATTCGAAACTCTGCGATTTTAGCTGGCGTGCGTCGACGTATCGGAGGGCCGCCCAATCGACCCACCACTCTCGCTCGCACGCACGCACGCACGCACGCACGCACGCACGCACGTATGTACGTACGCACGCAACGCACGCTCATTTTCTCGCTCGCTCGCTCACTCGCTCACCCATACATTCGCGTGCATGACACACAAGGCCTCGTGTACGGTCTCATTCGCACGCACGCCTCGGCGAGTCGGGCGCGCGCGCGTGTGGGTAACGCGCGCTTCGTGGCGCGCGTGCCGACGACGGCTAGGCCGTCTCGCTCCCTCACGGCTTTCCGTCGCATGCCTCGTCGCCACCCGCGCGCGTCTCTCTCGCTGTGCTTCCCTGGTGTGCTCCCTTCTCCCTCCCGTTCCCCGTCGAAGCGACCGCCGCCCGCCCCGAGGGCTCATCGCTTCGACGAGCCGAGCGGCGGCACGGTTTGAATTCCCACCGTCTCTCCCATTCTCTCTCTCTCTCTCTCTCTCTCTTCCTCTTTGTTCTTCTTTCGCCTGCCTACCGACTCGGCCTGTCG
Source organism: Atta cephalotes (assembly GCF_000143395.1). NCBI lineage: Eukaryota > Metazoa > Arthropoda > Insecta > Hymenoptera > Formicidae > Atta > Atta cephalotes. Next base: position 3,157,604 of record NW_012130096.1, read on the forward strand.
CCTCGACGTTTTTCACTCCTCTTCCTCCACTTCATCTCCTATTCTTACGGTCGTTTCGTCGCACACGACGTGCCGCCGCCGCCACCGTCGACTTTTCGCGCGCGTTGCGAGACAGAAAGATTAAAGGCTGACGCGCGCGCGGAACCCGACGATCCTTATCGCGTGCCGCACCGCGCGATGCGTAGAAACGCGCACAGGCTCATCTTCTTCCTCATGGCCTGGCGGTGTTCACCAATGTGAATCGCACGCGACTTAACGTATGCGTTGATGCGTAGATCGATATCGGCGATCCGTTAAATGTCAGCGACGCATTCCACGGATAAATCGTCTGGTAGACGAAAAAAACTGAGTGTCGATCGCCCTTGAAGCAAAAATTTGTATCAATACGTTACTTCAGTAAATTATGTAAGAGTTGATACTTAAAATTATTCATTTTTTTTTAGAGTTTAAATAAATTAAGATGTTTACTTTCTAGAACTTGGAATTTTTAGGAGATTTCTTTATGAAATTTAATGAGACAAGGAAATCTTTGAATTTTACCTTTTAAATTTAAATTCCGTCTCTTTCTGAAAATATTGTTTTTTCTTGATAATGCAAAATATAATATAATTAATATCGACAATTAATTAGTAATAAGTACAATACGCGTATATTCATATACATTCTTGTGTTTTAGAAATTTTTATAAAAAGAAATCAAGATGATAGTAGAAGACAATACTCAGATAGTAGAAGACAAGAATAGAATAACTGACTATTTTCTAATGAGTCTTTTTTATATGTCCTATAGTTTTCGCGATTTAGATTTCCAATTATAAAAAATGATAGATGTAACTTGTGGAATCCCTGTCTTCTGCTAATTTGCGATATATATTTTTGTTCATATTGCTTTCTTTTTAATTTATTTCAAAATTGAATTTTAAAATTTTCTGGTCTTATCTGGAATTTTGAATAAAATATCTCGAAAATCCGGCAATTCTCAATAAATTTTTTTTATAAGATTTCAATAAATACTGTAAGAGTCAGTTTCATTGAAGAATTAAAATATCTAGTAATGATAATCAAATGCATTTTATTTAACGTACTGATGTAATATTTAGTAAATATTATGTATCGAATGAAATGAGTGAGATTAATAACAAAACTTGATGGAAAATGATGAGATGAAACCCTGAAACAATATATGTTTTTATTCGAGAAAATTAATCGAAACTCTTAATGTCAAGACAACAATACATTAGTATTGTTCTTCTTTATGTAAAAAATTATGGCAAAAATTATTTACTTTTTCAATAGCAATAGCAATTATTTTAATCAAAATTGACAATAATTTGACTTAATATTAAAAACAAATAAATACAAGCAGAGTATACTGAATATAGCTGTCAAACGTATTTTGTTTACTGTATTGGTGCAATATTTAGTAAAATTATTAAACATAATAATAAATCATTTATTTAATACTTAGAACAGTAAAATTGTTATAATTGTATTATTACGTATATAATTCCATTATATTAAATTTTGATTGAAATTATTTCACTGAAGTTTTAATAACTATCATCTAGCCATGACTATTCCTATCAGATTTTTTCGATATTCTATCGTTGTCTAAGATTTCCGTTAAAATTTATTTTTATGTACTACATTAACTCTTTGGTATCATATATATGTGTTTACATATGTTGTATTTTTGATAACTAAATGAACAAAACTTTTTTGGCAACGTGATCAACTACATACATATATCTCGCAAAGTTGTGTAACTAAAAAAAAAAGGATGCCTATCTTTCGCGCGGTATCCATCTCCATGAACATAAACGCATTTAGCCAACGCTCACCGCGCACAGCGAGTTTTAATTCTCATTTACCCCGAAACCAGAGGGGCGGAGATGCAGTCGAACCAGGCATCGATTAAAAAAAGGAAGCGACACAGAAAGAGATAGATAGAAAGAAACCGAGAGCGAGAGATAGAGACAGATAGAGTGGAGAAAAAGATCCACTGATATCCAAATCGGTTCCTGCTTCGACGCCGCTTCACGGTGGCTAGGCAATAAAACGGCCCTGAGAGAGACGGAGGTACGACGTGGCGCGCGACGAGGACGCGGCCGCAAGCGTTCATGAGTGAGAGAGAAAGAGAGAGAAGGATGAGAATAGGAGACGACCGCACGTAGCCGCAGGCAAGGGCGCGCGTGAGCAGGCAAGCGAGCTTTCCGACCGATCCCTCCGGCCGCGCCGCGCCGCGCCACGCTGTACCGAGTCGAACCTCGCTTCGCCTCGCCTCGCTTCGCTTCGCCTCGCCTTGCTGTGGCTGTGTCGTGCCGCGCCATGCCACGCCGTACCGCGCCACGCCGCGCCACGCCGCGCCGCCGCCGCCGCCACCGCCGCCACGCCGAGCGGTGAGCCATCCGTGTGCTCCAGTATCCCCCGCCTCACACACGACCAACCACGACGCGCGGCGTCCCCCGTCACTCCTCCCGACCGTCGCTTACCCATAGCCAACGCGCGGCCTCGGCGCGCCAAGTTCGCCGCGTACAGCCGCCAGCTACCGCTCGCCTCCTCACAGTCCGTCACCGTCGCTCGTCGTGCGAGCACACGCGGACGTTTCCGCAGTCAGGCTGCACGCGCTGCGTGTGTTTTTGTCGTCGTATCGTTGACACCCTGACGGATTTTAGATCAGCCCCTGGGTGCTGGTAATAGTATGCACGAGGGTGAATTCCCACGTTGTACTTTCGATCCAGCGCTCATAAATTTCTGCGATTCAAGAAATTAAAGAAACAAAAATTCGATTTTTTTTTCGTATTGCAGAAAGGACCTTTTTTTTCGAGGAAGATCGAGTGACTCGATTGCGATCACGACTTTTGACAGAGGCGCTCCTTTCAGTGTCAAAGATTCAGTGAAAGCGGGACGCGCATTACTCATCTATCGCGTGAGAAACTTGTGAACGAGTGCACGTCGATTGTTTATCGACTATTAACTGTGGAACAGTTGTTGAGAAGGGGTGAGAAGTTTGACAAGAAACAGCAGGAGCGAACGTGCCACGACAGCCGTTTCGCCCCGTGAGTGACAAGTGGTCGGCGACGCGTGGTTAACCACGTGGCGCGGTGTGTGCGCCGGTGTAGAGCAGTCGCTCGGGTGGCGCGTGAACTTTCGCGGGACTCTCTTTCCCTTCCGAACGAACGCGCGTGTGTGTGCGTGTGTGTATGTGTGTGTGCTAAACTATCACGCGTGCACACGACGACAGGCAAGTGACAGGTAGTCGTCGGTCGTTGGCTACGCGAGCGAATGGAACGCTTTGCGGCTTACATCAAACGTTTTCGCTCTTTAGCCTGAGAAAGTTAACGATCGACCTTCGCCCATCGGTCTCTCTTTCTCGAGACGGTCGAGAGCATGGTGCAACAGTGATTAGTCCGTCGTATATCATCGTCGGTGGTCAACAGCAGTTGCAAAGGGAAGAGCGCGGGGTCCAGTGGTGCGAGTAGTCTGGTCTCGCCGTCGCAGGCCGCCGCGAGATGCTGAGAGCCTCAGCCGTCCAGTCCAGCCAATCACGTAGGGTGCTGCGATCTGTGCCGAGGGCCGTCGCGGCCTGCTAAGATGACCGCGCGTTTACACTCGCTGAGGCACCAGGAGAAGAAATCAGCCGGCAGCAGTCACAGGCAGCACCATCAGCATCAGCAGGCCGTGCATCAGGGTCCGAGCCCGGCACCGAGCCCCAGCCCCAGCCTTAGCCCGAGCCCGAAACATTCGGACGGTCGAAGAGTGAGTACAAGCAGCATGCATTTCAAACTGTCAGTCTTTCACTTGGAGACTGAAAAATGAAATTTTTTTTTCATAACTCTCCAGAGTTTGACACCAATCTGTAACTCGGTTACTGATGTTTGTAAGACCATTTAATAATTTGTGTTAATCAAAAGGTATTTTTTAATTTATAAGATAAAAAAGATCTTTTACTTAATCTCGGAAATGTTAAATATATTTCAATAAAGATAATCCAAAATTTGTAACATAAAGAAAGTTGAATTTTTTGACAAAGAGATTTACAGTGAGTGGAAGAATACACCATCAGCTTTAGAGAATTAAGAGAAGATATCGGTTACTTTTATGCGAGATTTCGATATCAGCGGTACATTAACGTTCCTACAATATTAATCAAGGAAAATGTACGAGATGCGTGCGAGAGGGAAGTTTAAAAATTGCAGCGCAAGCGCGAACGTACGGATTTAATTCGAGATTTTAAGAATGAAAGGGAAAAAGTACTTAAATAACTCGATTGTGTGGGAATGCGATATCCTCATCCCTTGCAGTGCACATTGACTATGCAAAATACAACTCACCCTATCTCCCAATTTATCTTCTGCGCACTTAATCTGCGATTGTAAGTCCTGCGAGGCGAATCCGATACTGGACACATGTGTCGTTTATACAACCGCACGCTACCCAATCCCTACGTGAGAATTCGCTGATTTGACAGATGAACCTTCAAGTATATGGAAAGTGCGACAGTGCGATACCTGTGTAAATTATAATCTACAATGAGATTTCAAACTTTGACCCTTAAAAGTAAGAAACTTATACTCACAGAAATGTGAGGGGAATAATCGATTATGATATATCAATTTTTTAAAACGTAAAGCTCAAGTTTTATGCCTTAAAATCTCACTGTAGACACCGCTTTAGATAAACACGAAATGCGTTGCTGTGAAAAATATTTCTGGTAAGATATGAAACTTTTCTCGACGGTACAAAATTAACTTTCCTTCTGTCGCCATAGAGTTCTCTCAATTTTATTTTTATTTACTGAATTTTTAAAATACTTTTTATTACTAACTATATATTATTGACTTATATTGATTTAAGCAAAATACTTCTTACTTTGGCTGTGGAATAAGGTTTTATTTTTATCTGTATTTTTAGAACGTGGTATTTTCACAAAAAATGTCTGATTACATTTAATACAATATCATTGTTGTATCACATATACTATTATTATATTTATTACGAAATTATTTTAAGATTAATCATAAATCATCGAGATTATATTTTCAAGATTTTACTTGTACTTTTCGAACTATGAAAAATGTAAAGGAAGAGATAACATTGCCAGTCGCGACGTTCAGCGATGACTCTAGGAAACGTTGGTGATTAAAAACTTGCGGTAAAAAGAAGTGTCAGCTCGACATTACTTCTGACCCTGCATCTTCTCTGTAATCTCTGCGAAGTGGGTCAGTGCCGGTCAACTCGGCAGATTCAGCGAGGAGATCAGCGAGGAGGATTTCGAAGGTTCGACCTTCGCTCGTTTCTGGATCGTTAAAAAAAAATGCACGGCGGCGATAGAACGCTACACAGGGGTATAAAATGAATATCGCTCTCCACGTGGACGGGCCGTTAAAATCGCAACGAAACTCGGTACATACACGAACGTTGAGCCATTAAGCGGCGAGATACGTGTGCCGATAGGCGAGATTGAAATACATCGTGAGGAAAGATAAAATTCGATACGTTAGAACTGATCGTATCGTCGTCACGTATATGCCCACATTTTCACTAATGTAGATTAATTTTAATCTTGTTTCAACTTATTCTTTAGTTTTTTTCTTAATTTCACCATCTATCTTGTGATCTGTCTCTCTTGATACGAACGAAACGAAATTTTCAATCTCAAATTTCACCCTCCTTTTTGCTCAAATTTTGATTTCGATTTTTATTAAGTAAAGGTTTTAATATTTAAGTTTAAAAATTATTCAATAATAATAGAAATGTTCAAAAGTAACTCTGAATTTTATTTTTAAAGCTTAAAACTGAAGAACAGTACAAAAAACTTTGCCTAGACTTAGATTGCAATCGGAAAGAATACAAATAAGGTTTGCAAATGAAGAATTAAGAATCGGAAAAGGATTAAGAGTAAGTTGAATCGAGATTAAAGTTAATCTACATTGGTAGAAACAGGCATTAGTGATAATATAGTATAATTCTTGTATAATTAATTAAATTGCTTACATGGCAATTCTAAAAGAGGCAATTGATCCGAATTTTTATTTTTTGTTAACTTGTGGTTTAGACTTAATCTCACTTAACTTAATGTAAAAATTGTACTTTTCTAACTATAATTATTAACTGATAATTATTAACTGATAATTTTTTAGTGGTAACTTTAAACGGACAAGATTTTTCATTTCCTATAGAGTGAACTTATAGTTTAGATTTAACCTCATTTAACTTGACGACGACATAAAAATTATGTTTATCTTAACCATTATGATTAATCACTAAACTTTCAAAGTTACTATGGATCAGTTTAGTAATTAATCTTAGCTAGAAAGATACAATTTTTATATTATCATCAGGTTAAGTCTAATCACAGGTTGACCTAAAAATGAAAAACCGAGTCTTCATATCGAAACCGTTGGGTTATTCAGAGCACGTGACAAGTGCATTTCCTTTACTTCTCCTTGCGGTGCATCAAAACGCAGCGGGTCGCAAGGGCATGTCGCGGCACGAACGCTGCGTGTCGGAGCCTTGTGACGCCAATTTGCCGTAATTGAACGTATTTACGAGCAGTTATCATATAGATCATCCAGACGCCCCCGTCCGCGTGGTCGGCGTCGTTCAAAAAGTTGTAATAAAATTTAATTCGGTTAAAATTCAAACGTGGAGGAATCTATAAAAATATCGCTGTATACTGTATACTAGAATTTATCTATAACGTAATAAACTTAAATTGATTTTTTCTTGGACTCTCTCTTTTTCCAAATTGCGCGAAATATTCGCGAAATTACTCGATAAAAATAATTAAAGTTAAAGATTAGCATGCGGATTCGACCTCGCGTGACGCGCAAAGACTCGCGCTCGTTCCGCGAAATTTTGAGTACCAAGAGTACTCGCGTGTGATCTCCGCGGTGCACGCGTGCGTTAAATGCGGCATGGATGCCCTTTTAAGGTGATCCACGTTGCGTGTGAGAATACGTTCGCTCGAGCGCGCCTCGAACGCGAGCGGCGGTCTTCCTATTAGGAAAGTTTCCACGGTGACGAAAGGACGTAACTTCGTGCACTCGTCTTTATTAGCCGGGTGAATTCGCAACGAGAGACACGCGCAGATGTACTTAATAGTGCAGGGATTTTAAATAAAAAGTTTTCAGTGAAATTTTTAGAATTTGTTCGTTTCAAATATGTAAAGATATAAAGAGAAGTAAGACGTATACATAGATATTAATAAATCATAATTGTGGTTCATGCACTTAGAGAAGTGTTTTGTATTATATGTGACTTACAAAAACTCTTTAATAAAAAATTTTGATTAGAACAATAAAATTTTTAAATTAAAAAATAGAAAGTTTTTGTAAATTAAGTGAGTTGAACATTTTGTTGTAATCAAAATTTGATTATTCTATGATGTTGATGTTTTTTTTTCAAGTGTGGGCGTATTTGTTTGTTAATTTTCACCTGTAAAATATTTTGCATTGTCATTAATTAACGAATCATAGTCTCCTGCACGTTCTTAATCCGCTCCATCTTTGCTTCATACAAAACAATGTACAGTAAAAATTGTGTGATTGAACTCCACAATATGAATTTTAACTGTTTTATCAATAATAAAGATCTTTGGAAAACAAAACAAATTTTTTACTGTTTCAGATTATCAAAATCTGAAAAAATTCTAGTATACTTGTCAAAGCTTTAAGCACAAGTTTTTATCATTATAAAAGTTGAATTATATTTTATTTTTTACAGATTTATAAATGTACCAAAACTCACAATTAAAATATCGAAGAGGTGTTTTTAAAGATCTCAGTTGCCGTCAGAGGGTTAAACATTAACTTTCTGTTTCTATCGCATCTTGTTTTCGTTTGTCTTCCTCTTCATGTTGAAGATGCAATTTTCTTTCTCGCATTCACATAGTCTGGTAAACAACTAAAGGAAGCGAAATAATTAATCTCACGCATAGTGATGCTATGAATAAAAATATAAAAGATCCACTAACACTTTTGTCTAATCAGACTATTATATTTAAAGATATTTATAATTGAGACGTTTAAAGATCGAAGTTGAACGATTAAATAATAAAATATAAAAGAATTTCTCATTCTTGCTTGAAAACCTCTTTTTTTCTCTTGTAATAAGAAATTCAAATTTTTATTATGTCGTTGAATTATTATTGCGAGATCGGATGGCTAAAGGAATTCCAAAAAGATGTCATTGATCTCTATGATTGAGAGTGACGAAACCTCGCAGGATTTCGAAACTGGTGAAAGAGAAGAAGGGAGAAAAAGAGGAAAATAACGAAAGAGATAGGAGATGCAGTGGACGCCGGTCGTCGTCGGACGACGGTTTAATTGACGGCACTTAATGGATTGTCGTTATGCCCGGCTTAATTACCTGTCGCTCGTTGCCGCTAGTTCGCGCATTTTAATCGATTTATCATACGCGAGACGAAGGCGACGACGTGCCCGAATATGAAAATGCAATGGACATGATATCACATCTTTAAATGGAAACGATTTTAGCGAATTTTTTAAAAACTTTCACTACACTTTTTTTACACAAAAAGAACGATTTTGCTAAAACTACTTAAAAATTTAGCTAAATATGAATCTGAAAATAATTTTGTTGGATCATCAAAATAATTATAAGTTCGACAGGGTTGTCACAAAACCGGAAATCAAGAAAATCAGGGAAATTAGAAAAGCATCAAAGAATTTTGAAAAATTTTCTGGAAAAATAAAATTTTTGACTACAGAAGATTTAATATGATATTTACATATCACATCTATCAATTTTAGAATAAATACAACTTAATAAATGTAAGCAGTGTCAGCAATTAATATTAATAGTAATAATTTACATCAAAAAGTTAAGTTATCCTTTCAATAACATTTGATTTCTAAATCAAGACAAAAATACATAAAATTTCAAAATATTATTGAAAGTATCAGGAAAAAGTTTTGGAATTTTAGGACGAGGAATTTGTGGTAATTCTGCTCAAGTGTGAATATTGCAAAAAATTTTAACATTTTTTTATGAATGCACAATCTTGTGCATTCTATTGTACATAATTATTTTGACGGTCCAAACAAAATTATTTTTAGATCTGTATCTAGCTAATTTTTTAGATACCTCAACAAAACCATTCTTTTCTAGTAAAAACTAGTCCAAAGCAGAAAATTAAATCTTAACATTTTTTTTATGAGGCATCTGTTCAATAAACTTTAACAGTAAATAAACTAATAGTGATATCATTGTTACAATTTTCTACTCAACAATGGAACTGTTACGTATGTTACATTTGTATTGTTGAATAGAAAAATATAATATTGGTATAATGTTACTGTTAGTGTTTATCGGATATGTATCTGTAGAAAGAAAAATAAATGTAGAATTATTTTTTTAAATACGAGCGCTATTAAGTTTAAACATCGGTCTTTGATATTTTCTGGCGATAATGCGATTGGTATAAATTTTTCTTGTTAAAGATGACGTTCCTCACGTATTATATATGAAAATAATTTACGACAATAGTAGGTGTTTATATAAAGATTTACCTCTGTATCGTACTTTTTTAGCTTTGATATGCACTTATATGTATCGAAAAAAAAAAAATATGACCGTGACCGACTCACTATTAGCGATGACTGTTGTTAAAACAGTCTGGCTGGGAAAAAAATTCCAGCGGTTCGCGAGGTGGTTTGCACGTCGATGCTGATTCACAATGCCGTCGCCGTACGTGACGCGAAGTCGCAAACAACGAGAATGTGATTTATCGCGCGTAACGCGCTAATCGGCGGCACTGTCAAAGTCACGCCGTCACGCCGCTGCGCCGCTCACAGTCTGTCCCCTTTATCTCCCTTCTCTTTTTTCGCGCCTATCTTTCTAAGTCACGCCAGCTGGAAAGAACGTCACGACGCTCGCGGAATTATCTCGAGAAATACAATTTTTCGATAGCTATCGGAAAACGCGGTGTAATTGAAGTGAAAGAAGTCCTTCCTCTTCGAAAGACAAGTAACAATTACGGATGTATTTTAATAAAATGAAAAAAATGTGAAAGTTTATCTAAGTATTATATATTTGAAAGTAATACAAAAAGTTTGGTGGCAATTTAGAATCTGGATAAAAAAATTATTTCAATAAGTAGACATGTTTTTAAAAAATAATTAAAATAAAATGAGAAAATTCTTATTTTATCTTATTTTCTTATTAAATGAGAAAATTCTTAAATTATAAAATTGTATTGTGTTAAATATAAATATTAATTTAGCATTCATTTTTATATGAAAAGTACGAATTTCCAATTTTAATCACTTTTTACAGAGATTATATATCTTTAAACATTCGAAAAGAAAATTATCAGATAAAACAAAAAAGACAAAATAATTTGATTAAATAATTCACGTTCTTTCGAGCAATTAAAATATCAATACTTTATTAACAAAAATTTAACAGAAGAAAATTGCGAGACTTTTCTTCAAGTACCATCGATAAACGATACTGTTGTATTATCCGCCGAAAGCGTCGTCAGCTTTCGTTCAAGGAACGGAATCAAAGCGAAAGGAAAAGGAAAAGGAAGGGAGAACAAATGGTTCACGACTAACCCAGTTTCAGCCTCCGAATCGTTGAGGCGTAATTTAAACGCCTCTATTACAAAATTCCTCTCCCGCTTCACCCGCAGGCAAACGCATCCACACAAATGCACGCAGCGCAATACGCAAGAGAGAAGAGCGAGAGCGAAGCTCATGCGAGAAGTCCATCGTCGACAGACGCGCGCGTCTCGCTCTCTCTCCACCGCGCTGCCCCTCGCTCCCTCCCTCCACCCCGCGTTCTCGTCCGCCCTTCATGCGCGCCTCTCTCGTAATAATAGAAGGACGCGACGGAGCAAGAGTGCCGCGCCGGTTGGCGGCGATGACACGCGCGCACGTTACACGCACAAGTGTGACACACGCACGCGTGCACACGAATACGCATGACCGCGCGGCGGTTCGCTCGTTTGTTTACCCGTCGCGGCGCTCCCGTGTGAACGCACCGCGCCGACTTCGCCTCGTCTTCCTCTCTCTCTCCCCCCCCCCTCCCTCCCTCCCTCCGATCCCCTTCTTCTCGACTTACTCTTCGTTGCCGTCGACGTATTCGTGGTACACCCCGCTCGCTCCCGCACGCGTCCACGTCTTGTTATCCTCGCCGACCGTCTCTCCGCCTCCGTCGCTCTCACGTGGTAGTCATAATTTCCTTCCTCTCTCCCCCTTTCTCGTTAGAGCCGACTTTGCTCGTCTTCGTCGTTCCGCACGGCGCTTCTGTTCGCGATCTTCGTCTCTGTCGCTATCAATCTCTCTCTTTCTGCGGCGCTCTGTAGCTCTCGCTACCTTTGTCTCTCACAAGGATACCCGTCTCCTTTTCATCCGCTCTCTTTTCCCCGTCCACCGTCTTCTCTCGATCCACACCGTGAATATCTGTCGTCTCCCGCCTCGGCGGCGGACGTGCCTTTGCCGGTCCGGCCTCGCCGGTCGTTTCGCACGCTATCCTCTTTCAACATGGAACGTCAGCGTTTTCTTTTTTTGTCTCCACGTGTGTACTCCTCGTCTTTTTCGTCTCCAAATCGTTCCTCCGCGATTCCAGTCCTTTCATGGTTCTCATCTCGATAGATTAATTATTAGAGCATCCGGCAAAATTATCGCAGTGGCATCTGCACGAGAAATAAATTTGCTCGCTGACTCGAGCTTTCGAGACACCCAGTGTGTATACGCCTTCGCCTCCGTCATCCATTTCAATCCTGATCCACTTTATTCGGCTCTATCTCCGCTCATCTGCGAAGTGCGGCTGTCGCACGTCTCGGAGGTCGTCCTCTTTTCCCCTCGACCGCGTTTACCGCCCAGGCCGTGTCTTGGTGAACGACGTCGGCACACCGCCAGCGAGCGGAAAGCCACAAAGAAGTGAAAGATTATTCGACACGTTGAGACGCTCGTAAAGGAGACCGGCCTGGGTCTCTGAAAACCTAGTATTTAACGACTTTTGAAGTGGAGTACCCGTGACTTCTTGAGTCGGAAATCCAAGAAGAGAGCCGTTCAAAAGAAGAAAGGACTGGTCTTCTGCGAGAAGCCAATACGGCTGTACCTTCCGTATGCTTCCCATGGAAGAACATCGATATTTTAGACTTGACAATGTGAGATGTGACTCCACCGGCTGTAGCAACGTTCGAACCTTCTTAAGACTGAAATGGGAATGAGGTGAACGTGAAAAGGTAGAACAGCGTTCCTGAAGGAATGGAAATCGACTGAAGAAGTAGAAGAAGAAGAAGGCGAGAAACCGATCCCGTTCAGCTCGCGGACCTTATCTGGACCTAAACCTGCTTACGTTCATTCTGGAACCGGTAATGTTCTCGTAAAATCGTCCTAGACCACCCAGACTCTGCGCTTAACTTGAATCTAGTTTCAAGAAAAAGAGAGACACGGAAGCGCATGAAATAGGTTGATACTCTCGATAGTCTGGCACTGGACGCATCCGCCTTCCTCTCTTTCTTTTCCTCTCTTATCTCCCGGATGCTCTGTGTCATTCTCTCACCGTTGTTTCGCTCGCTCGCTCGTCACGCTCATCGCCGGCGGCATCTCGTAAATCAACCTCTTCCGCGAAGCGCGGACAAAAAAAAGTAATAGTACTCCGGCTAGGATAGAGGAGCGTGCTGCATCTAGGCAACACGTTGACCTACTGTCGCTAATTGTAAGAACTCGAACGAAAGCTATTTCAAATTTATTTTTTTTTTTTTCTAGCATAAAGAACCTCGGGTTCCGACAACGCCTTAATATACTTTTGTGATCTACCTTATCGAGAAACATATAACAATCGATATTTCAGATTGGAATATGTTCAAAACTATGACTTGATTCATATTGATGAATATGATTAAAAAATAAAATCTAGCTAAATGAGATCAAAAGTTTTAATGAATCCTGAACACCTCTCGATTTTTCTCAAATAACAAATATCTCATCAAATATCAAATAGCAAACAATAATAAACAGACATACGAACGTCGAACAAAGGATCGTAACATCGCTGAATTTATATAAGTAATAGAATATATATGAGTAATAGGATCGTTTCGAACTGTTAATTTTGTTCGTAAAATTTCTAGGATTGTGAATTCTTAAAAGATGTGATTACGTAGCTAATTCGATATGCGGAAAGAAACTTAGCGTTCACATTTTTTAAATTGCTCTTTGTTGCAAGAGTTCATGATTTGAAATTCCATAGTAATTTGATAATTCGCCGATTACTTGCATTGTTCTAAATAGGTGCGAATTTCAGTATCTCATAAATTTCGCACCACTTATATTATTAAAAACATCATCTATAAATATTGTATATAGTGAGAATAATTTTGATATAATCAATAGATTAAAGATTGTACGATTTTGATATAATCAATAGATTAAAGATTGCAGAATCAGATATATGTTTATAAATTCATACAAAAATATTTAAACACTAAGGCCGATATGCATAATCAATCCTTATATCTGAGACTGTCTTAAGTACTTAAGACTCATAAATCAATTAGAGAATCGTATTAGCATCTTAAGACATTACTTAAGACGGTTTTAAAATAAGAAATAAGAATGGACTATGAATATTATCCTAAGATACGCTTTGACTTAGTATACGATTTCTTTTATTTAATTATACTTACTCTAATTAATCCAAATCCAATTCGTATCATAATTGTTAATCAATAGATATTCAACTTTATTTTGATAGATACAAATACTATAAAAACATCACCTTGATTCTCTCGCAATACATTTCGTGATACATTCCGCTCTTGAACAGAATAATTGTTGCTTGACGAATAATTGTTCTGTTCTTCTCCGAAACTTATAGGTACGTTGTTGATAGATGTATTAAAGAAATATCGTTTTTCTGCCTCCTCTTTTTCAGGCTAACAAACCACTAATGGAAAAACGACGACGAGCAAGAATCAACCAGTCCTTGGCGGCGCTAAAGGCGCTCATCCTTGACAGCGCCCGTTTGGAGAACACCAAGCACAGCAAGCTTGAGAAAGCTGATATCTTGGAGCTTACGGTCAGGCATCTGCAGCGGCAGAGATCGCTCGCTCAGCCCGGCCTATCCAGGTACAAGGCGGGATACCAGGACTGCTCCAGAGAGGTAAGAGCATTTTTCTAATTTTGGAGAAAACGCGACGTAACATATTTTTTTTTAAATTCACCAAGGTTTTTAGAGTAAGATAACGTAGGCCATTGAAATTTTAGTTCGACCAAAAAGGAAAGCTGCATTTTAAAAATATATCATTCGCTTGCCACAAAAAGATGTAACTTAAAAATTATTTTTTAATTAATTATTAAAATAAGAACATAAAAAAAACGGACTTTTTAAAATTCTTCTTTAATTTATAATTATTACATAAACTTAATTATTGCACTTTAGGATTAATATTTTAAAATTCTAATGATTCAAAACTTATTGAAACTCTTTCTCTGGAAAACTTAATTTTTTTGAATTGTGCCGTTGCTGTACACACAGAAAAAAATATGTATCGTACGCAAGTAATAATAACTTGTTTCAAGTATTTCAATAGTTTATATATCTGCAAATCTATCATAGGTTCATCATAAGCATCAAATTTATTCAAAAATATATTCTGAATCCTATTAAGTTTAATACTTCAATCAAGATTATTAAATTAAAACAAATTCGATTTGTTTATCACATAAAATTGCTTGTTCGATCAATTTTAAAATATTTTTAAGAAAAAAATAATTTTTTATTTAAAATACATAATAATGAGTTTTTCCAAAATTTGTAATAAGTATATTTTAAGATTATTATTATAAAAAATATTTTTGTTAAAGATAACCGTTACTTGAAAGAGAGAAAGTAAATTGAGTAGGCACTCTTCTTACCAATAGAATATTTTTCTGTGTGTAGCAAATGAGTGATATCTTTTTTGTTTCGATAAACCTGATTGATACCATATCTCTGAGAACAAAACGAGAACCGTGTCGGTGAGGCAAGTCTGACGCGGAAAAACGTGGGTTTTGTGCGTCACGTTTGCCATTATACTCCACACGTTTCGTCACGGGGTAGCACGAGAAAGGGACGCGCGGGCGGTGAATGAGGTAGCGCAGAGGGTGGTGAAAAAATTCCAGCGCGTCCAGGGAGCGTGTAATCGGAGAACTCGGCGGAACTGGTTCGTGTTACATGACGGATAGGGATGGGGAAGGAGAGATTCTACTCGGTGAAAGAATCTACCCGAAACCACCCTGCCTCCTCCCCCTCCTCTCTCTTTCTCTCTTTTTCTCTTTCTCTTTCTTCTTCTCTTTCTCTTTGGACGACGCGACGATAGGTATCTTAACGTATCGGGTTGTCGTCGAGAAGTTTTGCGTGACTCCATGAAGCTCAATCGCTCATTCGTTAAAGAATGTCGCAAAACGAGGGGAAACTCGTTGAAAGCGAACACCCTGTAAGTGCTATTGCGCAGAATTTGCCGGATGAACTTTGCGGTCGGGTCTCCAGTAGAATCAGATAATCAACCGATCGGAGGAAGTGGGAAGGAAACAGCTCCTTACTTTTCGGTTTCTCCACGCGAAGATTCAGCATAAAATGACCGGAATTGTAACTAAAGGCAATCAATTTCTATATAGTAAATACTACATTAACGTATTTTAGTAATTGTGATTCCGATTTGATAATGATATATAATATTTATCTTTTAATAATAATTTAAATATTATTGTACATTATATTAAATGTAGTGCCATATGGAAATATCACACTGAAAAAAAACTAAATTTGATCAAATATAGAAATTTTCATATTTAATTAGATTTATTTAAGTTTAATAAATTCGTATTATATTAAATTAATTTAGTTAATTTTATTTTTTTGTTGAAGAATGTACGTAGGTTAGATATATAAAAAATTTAAGTTTAATGTTTGTATCTTAAAATTTAACAAAATATTATCAAAATAATTATGTAGTGTATTCAAGCACGATCAACAATGCTGCAAAAAAGTTTTGATATTCTAACAACTAGCTTGAGCATTTTACATAATTTTTCTGGTCTACAAAATTATTTTCAAATCTGTATAAATTCTTAAATATTTTAATAAAAGCATTCAATTTTAAAGAAATGCAAAACTTTCGTATAGAATGTAATATAACGGAAATGAGAAAGATTATGGTTTTTTGCAAAAATCATAATCTTCTGTTATATAGGAATTTAACATTTATATGTCAGATTTGTGGCATTTGAATATTATTCCTCCATCAAATTCTATTTTTCTTCCCTTACGATCTGAGTCTTTTTTTTTTTTGTCAAGTTTAAGTTTTTTAAATTCTAGGCTTTCAAAAAAGGTGAAAAAACATAGAATTTTTAATATTTCTATTACATTATCAAATAATTCCTTAATTCAAAAATTTTTTGATTTAAAATAGAGTATTTAATAAAAATTGAATTTTAACAAAAATGAGGGTGAAATTTATTTCTTGTACTAAAAAAAGATTACCGATAGAGATTTAAGTCATTATTTAACTCTTATCTTCTGCATTTTATCTTTCTCTCTCGCAATGCGTATTGAATTAATGATAGCATTAAACAGTAATCCCATTTACAAGTATCTACCTGTTCCTTGACAAACCCGTTATTCAAGACGTTATTTTTTTCGAGCATCTCGACCCCATCTATACGATACATCGTGGCATTTCTTATATCTTCATCGGTACGGCGCGGCACGACACAGCACAAGCGTGCTGAAGAACTCGAGGCGTCGAGTCGATTGTCGGCTCGCTCGCCTCAACAAAGCGCACTTGTCACGATACAAAGCCCAGCCGTGCGCGCTTGTACCTGTCGCGCGACCGCCTTATCAGAATATTCACCGATAAAGTCGCCGACTTCCTCCTACCGCTGGGATACCGCCGATCGACAGCCCGACATGCAGCCCGCACGGGGCCGCGCATGCTAGGAAGTAACCGTGCCCTGGCGTTTGATAAAAGAGGAACAAATTGGGAAGTTATTGCTATCGTTGAAAAATCACATTTGCGGCACGTACATGTATCCTCGAGCGTTTTAATCTTCCGCGGAGTCTTACGTCGAAGAATAATCACTGTAATAATAATAATAAAACTGTTACATAATTCTTATTTGAAATTGCTTTTCAAATTTTACTGTAACCTTTGTCGAACCATTTTGTTGCAGCCGCGTAATTATTTTCGAGTATATGTTTTTTATATGTGTATATATATATATATATGTATATATGTATGTATGTATATATATATATTGGGTTGTCCGGAAAGTTCCTGCCGTATTTTGAAGGAAAATTGAAACTCAGAAGATTTAAAGTATAC
>NW_012130096.1:3174966-3175050 GCF_000143395.1 Atta cephalotes
GTATAGTATAGTAGTAGTAGTAGTACGTAGTAGTAGTATAGTATATATATATAGTATATATATATATATATATATATATATATA
>NW_012130096.1:3175058-3191339 GCF_000143395.1 Atta cephalotes
GNANACCCAATATATATATATATATATATATATATATACACGATATATATACGCATGAGTGTTAATTGAAAAGTTCTGAGATTGTATTGTACATATTCCGCGCGCAACAATTGCGTAATGCCGCGATGACGGCCAGCAAGGCCAAGGTCTTCTGCTTGTACACCGATCTAAAGACCAGTGTGTAAGCTTTCACGTTCTATAATTTGCTACATGTTTTAGAATATGGCTCGAGTAGATGTTTCTTTAATTGTGCCATAAAAAGGCGCCTCGAAAAAGTAATTATGAAACTTTCAAATTGTCAAATCAATCGTACAATGAACAGGCAGCAACTCCGAGAGCTCAAAAACGTACAACATGAATTCTGTGACATCCTCTTTAAGAAGGCATCTGGAGTATCTCTTCCATTCTTGCGACAAAAGAATAAATCAAAACGGTAACATCAGGCTCTCTTTCAGGTGTCATTTCGTCATTTATCTTTCTTGATCATTTCATAATCTTGAAAAACTTGCGTGAAAGAAAATCTCTTCCTGATAAAAAGAAGACATAACAGCCGTTTCTTTAAAGAGGATGATACAAAATTCGCCACTAAACGTTCTCCAATTGTTTTAAAGCGTAATAAAAAGTGTATATATTCGATAGATCATTGATACATGAAAGTAGTTTTTTTCCAATATCATAGCATCAGAAATAGAACGATACAAAGAATTTTTCCATCAATCCTCATACATTTAAAGAAACTGGTTTGACGACGTATACATAAACATGGACGTGAAACTAAAAAAATCAACGTATTAAAAATTATATCTGTCTATTACATTACTCTTATTTTTTTATTTATTAACAATTGATGCAAAAATAAGCTTCAGTTAATTCCGCCAACTTCGCATGAAGATTTGAAAATTTCTTTCGTATTTATTTTTACTAATATAGATTAGCTTTAATCTCGTTTTTTTCTCGTTCTAAAAATTATTTATTTAAAAAAAAATAAAAATAAGTTAATCGAAAGTGTGTAATTAATCTATATTGATATTATATAGAAATTGATATTAAAACGTTAAAAAAAGAGTACTGATTACTTTAATTAAAATTCTAATGAAAAATAGATAAATCAAAATTTCCTGGTTAAATCTATTAGAATTCTAATCGAGATAACCAGATACGCCCAATTATAATGAGCAGAATTCTGATTAATATGATCAGCATATATTGATTCATTTTCAACTAGAAAAGTTTTTCTCAGAAATGAATGTAAAAATCTTTTAATTTCGACTGCAGAAATAGATCATGGGAAAGAATCAGATTTTGCAACTCTACGTTTCGGAGAATTAGAAGAGCGTGCCTAAAATTTTGGATGAGCGGCGAGTTGAGCGCCGGACAAAATCGACGACGCGTGAAGCGAGAAAGAAAGGAAGAAAGAAAGACAAAAAGAAAAGAAGTAGCAGAAGTTCCTGCAAGCCAAATTTTATGATCTTATAAAATCGGCGGTCGACCAAGGCAACATGTCCTAACATCGCTCGCGATCTTTCCTTTCTACGGGATCTCGTCTTATCCGTTGAAAGTATGGTACATTTCTGCTCGTCTCTGCAAGCGCAAAATGCTCTATGCCGTCATTCATTCCTTCCTCTCGAGATGAAGGAGTAAAATGGAAAACTAACGCGGCGAAATATTCAGTATTTCCTAGAAACTCCGAGAGATCGGTAACGCATGAAGATTAACGGGTTCCGAGAAATTCTTAGCGCAAGTGCAATCGTGTAATAAACTGTAAATCGGTTTCTTTGAAACGGATCTCAACTTGATGGAATTTTGATCTGAAACTAAACTAGTCATATACTCGACATTGAAGGCCAGTTGTCGAATTTTCTTTGAAATACTCGACTACGAACGTGTCGAGGGATCCAGAGTGTTCATATATGTATATATTCCTAGGATAGAGGAATGACGCGATACACTTTGAGAGGGAGAGAAACGCGATGCACACGAAAACCAGGTCAAAAACTACCCACCCACGCATAGAGATGTTTTCTCTTTTACATGGAATACGTAAATGTTGTATGAAGAAATCTATTCCTAAAATATACTTATGTGTGTACTGAAAGGCAAAAAAGTTTAGCAACAAAGTTTTGTTTATCAAATCATTAGTAACGTATATTTTCAAACAAAACAACTCTGGAATGTTAATTATTATTTTGTTAAATATCAAAGATAGTAATTAGCATTTCAAAATAGTCACTGATACAAGCTTAAGGCGCTTTGAAAATATGTTAACGATGATCGCGCTTCTTTCCATGAATAAATAATTCTCTCTCTCAGGCAACCAATAGAACGATCTTCAGTTCAATGTAATCTTTTTGATATTTAATTAGACGAAACTAACACAATATTCCAGAATTTGTTTTCTTTTAATACATTACCACTTTAATAAAGAAAGTAAACTAAACTACTTGTGCACTTTTTAGATAATGATAAAATCAATCATCTAAAGATTATTTTTGTTAAAAATACATATTTTTATTGGAAGAACGATACGTAATTCTCAATTTACCGCTACAACACGGAAATATCGCTTGTCATCTGATTAAATTCGCAATGATTGTTTATAGAACAGAGACATTTTGGAGTAATACTGTGAAGGAATGTTGTTGATGCTAAAATAGTTATAGAAAAACGTCCTATTTGGAGTCATGCCATTTTTCCTTGAAACGTTATCTCAATTCAGAATTTTAAAAATACTCTTCTGAAAAAAAAAATTTCCAATTTTGAAATGTCACTTTTCTATCAAAGCAGCGAATTATTACTTAGGTAAAACAAACTGATGACATTTGTCGTCATTTTGATATCTTCAAATATTATTTTAACGACAAATAGCGTCAACTTGTTATCTGAATAATAATTTGATAAATATACAAAGTTTTACAGCCGAACTTTTTTGCCACTTTGTATACCAAAGATTATTGATTGTTAATAATTGTTCTCTTTTTCTGGTATTGATTTAAATTAATTTCTAATTCTTCAGAAACATCCACAAAGAGTCGAAAATACAAGTTCCGCTTCTCCTAATTGCTGACGCGCGCGATTAACCCACATTCGCAGATATCTATCCGATACGCGATCTTTTCATGCCCTCGAAGTCGGTCTCTTTCCAACGCGTGGCGGCAGCGACGGCGGCAGCCGATTCAGTTGCTTTATTTTGAAGCAGCGACCCATAAAAGCTCTCTCGCGCATTCGCGGCTCGCCGCAAAACTATTGCCTCGCCAGTGCAGCGCAGCAGCAGCAGCGACGACAATAGTTTTGCCGATGTGCAATGCACGCTCGATACGCCGCCGTGTAAAATATAGCGCGCGATACGCTATGCGATTAGAGATCAATCGCGCCGCTTCCGCCCGAATCGCCGCCGCTTCCACTCGTAATTCGGCTCTCTTCCGGTCTACCGCAAGCTCGTGTCGCGGCGATCGCGCGTTACTGACTTTTTCAGCGATTCATCGTCGTTTTTCGCACGCACGTACTATCGTTTAAATGCGATATAATTCGCGGATACAATTTTCTAGTTTCGAAATTTCAGATCCACGTATGACCTCTCGAATTTCTTCCTCTAACTTGCGAAAAAAATGCAGAGACACTTGCTTTACAATATATTTAAGTGATGGAAAGGACTCACTCTGCGAAAAATCATATTAATAATTCTCTCACGCATGATCGAATCGTAATCAATAACAAGGCGATTGTAATATTTGCCAATCAGTTTCTATTCAAATAAAGAATTACAGTTGAATTTAGAAAATCAACCAATAAAGGAAGTAACTTCACTAACTTTATTTTTATGTATGTTGCTTGCGAACAACCAACAAATGTGGCGATTATTTAACATTCAAATTAAAGCCAATACAGAGATCCGATTTTTTATTTTCTGGTTAACTCTTGACTTAGATTTAAATTCGCTCAACCCGATAATAATGTAAAAATTGTATTTTTCTAGCTATGATTTATCACTAAACTAATTTTGTATAACAGTAACTTTACATGGAAAGAATGGTTTTGCTAAAAATTTGTGTCTAAAAATTTAACTAGATACAAATTTGAAAATAAATTTTATTAGACCATCAAAATAATGAATTAAAAAAATTTATTCCGAATTCATAAAAGATATTCCCTTTTTATATTGTCTTAAATTCTTATATCGAAAAAATAATTGTGCTGAAGTATTTAAAAATTTTAGATACAAATGTTAAAACAATTTTGTTGGATCATCAAAATAATTACATAGAACGTTTAAATTGATTGCTAAAATATCAAACTTTGTGTAGCATTGCTCTCATCATAAAATTCCTATAAAATTATTTTAATTCTGCAAAATTATTTTCAGATCTGTATTTACCTAAATTTTTATTAGATACTTCAGCAAAATCGTTTTCTTTCCTTGTAGATCTGTTTTTATCGTATTAAACTAGTGTACACTTTCTCTACTTAAAGTGAAATATAGATGTTTGAAATTTAAAAATAAAAAAGAGAAAGTTATAACGCAGGAACGAAAAACAAAGCTTGCGGCGAATTTTCGTCTAATGCGCAATTCAATCTTCCTCTTTAATTATTTCGAAATATCGAACCGCCGAGGTACATTATTATAAAATCCCAGCCGATTACCTTCCGCGCACGGCACGTTAATCAGCGGGCCGTTCTAAGCGCGCGTTAATTAGTGATTCGTGGCGATAATGCCAGCCTGCGAAAAGTTTGCAGTTGCGTCGTCGCTCCGCCCGACCAACGGGTTAAAGAGCGTTTTATCGCGTCGGTTGTTATCGCCGGCACGTACGAAATAAATTACGAGGCCGCGGGAAGGCCCGTCCGGGTCGCGCAACGCCAGGGAGGGATACCGGGCAACAAATAATCACGCGGCGCCGTTACTCGACCGTACTGCGGATTAAAGAGCGAAATATTCAATTACGCTCTGGCGGTCGATAATGACTGACGCGCGATACACCGCGCTCGCGGTCCAGAGCGGAATTTCTAGCGCGCAATATATTTCGACGTTGACTCGCACGAATGTTTGTTTATCGCTGGTGTTACCTCCCGCAAAAATCGCCTCCGCTCGTGAAATTGTTCATGCTCCAGGGAAGATCGATCCGCACGATTCTTTGAGTTTAGCGAATCTATAACTGATTCAGAGTTTAGTACATTGCGAAAAGTTGCATAAAGTTATACATTATAGGCACACACAAATACACATTTCCGATTTTATATATCTATACTGTCTCATTAATTTTCGACTGTAGTAACAGGTCATTTGGATTCGAAGTAAAAATTGTAGACGCGGTTGGTACGATCTGTACTTGGAACTTTCTTGTATTAATCGCTGTAAGAAGGAAGTTCACTTGCATTCTGTACTTTAAACGCTTTAGAACTTAGATATAATTTGCATATAGTTGTAGTTTTAGAATTAATCCTCTGCAATCGAGATCTTTTTTGTCCAGCACAAATTTTTTTATTGTTCTAAAAATGTTCTAAGGTTTCAAAAAATATGGAAAAATTTTGGATTATTTTTTAAACATTTCCTTTACATTATCAATTACAAATAGTTTTTTAACAAGATATTTTAGGAGAAGGAACCAAATGTCGTCCTTAATTTCGGAGAATGAAATTTTGCTTGCGCCAAAAAAGGCTCAAGTTGCTGTTTGAAGGATCCCAGCTAAAACTAATTCATGAAAAGTTTGATTTGTATTCTCAATATGCTGTATATTCCGCAATAATAAAAGAATTTTCACAGAATGTTCACTTATTAATGTCACGAAAATCACTCACTCATGAACAATATATATGTTAATCATCACTTGATGTTGGCCTGCATATTAGGTTTGGCACCAACCCTCGCTCCGTTGAGGGAGTTCAAGAAAAAGAAATAGAATGAAATTATTCGCGGTAATGTGGATTGACTGTCGCACAAAGCGAGAAGCTCGGTCTCTTCTGAACGACATGAGTTTCTGGCGCCGTGCCGTTCTCTAATATCAATGTGTCTCCGTGACTATTTGCACGTTTGCATAAAATTCAAGGATTTCAGCATGATTCATCCGCACAAACTAAGCGCGCGTTCCTCACTGTTACAACTCTTCGTTTACTGTAGAGACCCTCAAGCAAGAGTTTAGTCACGCGAGACAAATATAGCGGCAATATTTGACTCTATTGTAAAGTATATAGGTTTCCGTGAAGCTTTGCATAATCTATCCTATATACTCTACATAATGATTGCTGCCATATTTTTTTCATAAAAGATTACTGATTACTGATTACGTTCATTTCTATCAATGTAGATTAACTTTAATCTTTATTTAAATTACTTTTCATCTTTTTCTAATTCTTAGAACTAGAAAAGACGAAACTTGAATCAGATTAAACTTAACTTACATTGATAGAAATAAACATGAGTGTCCAAAATCTTACTTGAGAGTCTCTACTTTAGTATGTATTCATATCGAAAGACCAGTATTTTTTCTCTTTTTTACTGCTCCCTTCTGAATTTATATAGGGTCCTTATATAGAAAGGCTAAAAGTCAATTCACAATTCAATTGTCATGATTTAAGGAGCTTCCATTAAGCCAAGAGAGTATCATAAATTGTCTCACTATCTTATGTCCACAAAGGAAGCGACTTTACTAGCGTCCAATCGACAGCTCTTCGTAATATGAAAAGACGTTTTATTTTTGACCTGTATTTGCATCACCGGTTTCTCATTATCGTGTTTCAGGTGAGCCGCTATCTCGATGCACCAGACATCATCACGGGCAACACCACACCAATGGATCCGGCGGTAAAGCAGCGGCTGCTTCGCCATCTCGATAGCTGTGTGTCAGAACTTGATTTGGACCTGGGCTCGCGACCGGACAGTGGCCTGGGCAGCAGCCCGGGTAGCGTGACGGATCGCGTGGCGGGGACGACGAGCCCGGGCCCGTTGGATCACCACGTGCCGGTCGGACCGCATTGCAGCGCCGCGCTCACGCCGGCTGGTCTGATCAAGTCCGAGATTCCAGAGATGGTGGAGGCGGCACGACCCGATAGCAGCACCACCGCTGGCGATGAGAACAATAACAGCAGCCGACCGACCTCCGCCTTCAGCCAGGTGAACCCGGCGACGTTGGATCCGCATCACCCACATCATCCGTCGGGCTTGCCCGTTGATCAAGCCTCCACTTCGCAACAGAACCCCAACATGCTCTCGGTGGTACAAGTAATACCCTCCCGATTGCCGGACGGCCAGGTGGTCTTTTTACTGCCGAGCCACTACGTGCAATTGGCAGCAGCGGCCGCAGCGAATGGCATCAGCATCGGGCCTAATCCGCCAACGGCGATCTGGGCGGCGACCAACATGTCACTGCTCAAAGCCACTGACAAGCTGGCGAAGCGACCGCATGAGGAAATCGGCCAAGAATGGCAGGATCCTACCGGCCTCAAGCCTAGCAAGAGTCCGCGAATGGAGCAGCCAGAACAGCCACTCGACTTCACCACTACGTCCAAGAAGATAAAGACCGCTGGTTCGAGAAACTCGGCGCATTCCGGTGTAGTCGATCATCATCATCATCTGCGGCAGCAGCAACAGCAGCAAGCCCGTCTATCGACCGAGACCGGCGGTCCCATCATCCATGAGGACAGACCGTCTAGTCATGCGGATAGCGAGGTCGCCGTTGGCATGCCCTCTCCGTCACCAGTCGGCCAGCAACCAGTCAAGGATGAGGAGGGTATGTGGAGACCGTGGTAAAGATCCAAAGGCTCTTTATCTTTGTAAATAAAAGTGTATCTCGTGAAGCGCGCGTGCGAAACCGGAAGTCATGCCGGTGCGCAGCTGCGATCGTCGTCTACTGCGGAAATCGTCCTTATGATGGCTATAATCAAGTCGTGTATATTCGATACGTATCTGGATGATCGGTCTCGGTAAACGAAATTAATAGTTATTATTGAGAATAATTTTGGAGACGTAAAACTGTCGTAGATTTTAGATTATTTTTAAGGTAGTGCGTCATTGAAATTTTTTAAGTCTGGATGCGACATACTTAATCTTTTTGTCTCACTAAGAAATCGAAGATTGCAAGAAAGAAATTGTATTTGTTTTAATTAGAGCTTCTATAACAGTTTGATCACGAATGAATTTTGTCAAATACCTACCAAAAGGAATATATACTTGTATATATACTATCACTTTAATCTGTTCTATAACTTTAATCAACTCTGCGGCATAGTGAGTCACCTTTCTTTATTCAGTTTTTTGCGAATTTTTTAGGATTTCAATATTCAAAGTAAATAAATCTTTTTTCTTCATAAGATTTTGAAAAAAAATCGTGACCAGACTTGTGTTATAGAATCTCTTTTGATGTTGCAAAATGTTCAGTTCGACACGTGCGATTTCGAGGATACGTCCCTGGGCGAAAATGCGCGTACATTTCGAAAAGTGCTCCTCAATTAACGTAATATAATTCTCAAAAGAGTGGCGGTGCGCGAAGTCAAAAGTAATTAACGCGCGATATTTATTTACGTTATTATTATAAAATTGGCAATGACACAATTTCGCGATAATCCACAATCGGGGGATTGCGCGATCGGTGAATTTTCACAGGCGCGGGAAATTAACGCGATTGGCGCGTTAATATCGAGAGGTATACTAATTGGTAGGGAGGAGGGTACTTGAAATTACCCTTTTACGCAGTTGCAAGGTCAATGAATTTTACGTACATCGAAACCGTAATTTATTTTCCCTTCTCTCCCAGGTATAAATTATTTCACCGATCTCTAGATTTTCACGCTCGAGGCAGAAAACCGAGGAAAACCGCGGCCAACTTTTTTCTTTTTTTTTCCCCCCTTGTCGCACCACTTACGCTCGACTGTGGAAATGAGTACACGGAAAAGGCGTATGCGCATTCTCGCTTAATAACTCCTGCGCGCGAGAACGTGTGACGTCAGCATTGCCGTACGCGCCGTTTCTTGCGACGACGCTAATGAAGCCTTTAATTTGCATCGCGGCCAAAAGCGCCGCCGTCGTCGCCGTGGTCGTTAAATTCGCTGCAAAATCTCGCGAAAACGCCGCTCGAATAACGGCGTTCTCGACGCTTCGGGACTTGCATCGCTGCGGGATTCTTGTATCGGCGAAACGATTTCAGAACGGAGCGAATTCAACGGGGGATGAACGTAACGAGCGAAATCGTGTAACGTAACGCGCCAACGTTTAACGATCTTGTAGCGTGACTTGGGAAAGATTAAGCACCGTGCGTTTCCTTTTATTTCAAAGACCACCCTGCATTGCCGCGAGCGTTATTTTTAGGAACGTTCAGAAAAGCGAAGACGTATTAATCTCTGACGGCTATTCTAATTTCGTTAAACATAGCTATGTTCCATGTGAAAATAAGCCATTTCCAGACTTTGCCCATCTCGTCAGCTATTTAATCTTTATTTTAATCTTCCGTCTATAGTCTGGGACTTTTTTAGCACGAATAAAATTTCACTCAAATGTCATTCTTACTTTTGCTCTTTCACACAATTTCGGCTGTTTCTTGTTGAACAACATGACTCACTGAGTGGATCATAGTGACCATCGGGAATCACATAGTGTTGAGTTCAGATTCTCACTACAGTGTCACTCAAGTATTATTCCATCCTTGTTGTTTATCATATATAGACAAGGATGATATAACACCTGGAGAGTAATTCAGATTTCCTCACTCAGGTAGAAATCTGAATACGCCTATAGGTGAATACAACTAACCTGCACAGGTAGCATATATATTTTGACTGTTCATTGCCAATATTGAAAATCTGCAATAAGAAAAATTTCTTGTTGAAAATGAATGAATCAATGGATTCTGATATCAATCATTTCAGATACGGTTATTATATGATTTTCTAATCAACTAGAATTACTATATAATAGATTTCACTATAAAATTCTGTTTTCTTCCACTAGAATTTCCATTAATGCAATCAGACTTTTTGCAGTGTAGAATTTATGTTACGTACTATGCATTTTTAACACTGATAATGAATTTTAGAATGCAGCCTTTAGATTACTGCAGAAATATTGCTATCTTAAAAAATGCTTGATTGATAGTAGTTTAGCAAAATAATGATGATGCATATCGATAATCACGCAGTCGTGAATGTGTTAAATTAAGATTTTAACATATAAGACATCGTTAAAAAGAACTATTTTAGTGCGATAAAGATGTTGAAAAATAACTTTGAATTTTTTTTGAAAGACTAAAACAGTAAAAAAATTTAGGCTGGGCAAAAAAGATCCAGATTGCAGACGGATGAAATAAAAATATGATTCCAAAGAGAGGGTTAACTTATATTTTTGCGTATACTCCTCTGGATTGATCGAATTAATCGATCGGATTGATGATCTGAATCAACTTGCGCCACTCTCTATCGAGGAAAATTAACGGAGAACAAGTATGGGATTGAAAATGCGGAGCAGAGCGACGACACGTAGCGACGCGAATGTTTCGAGGAGCGAATGCCAAAATAGAGCGAGTGCGAGACAGGATTGTAAAAAAAAGCTATACGCCTAAACTTCTGCGATTTTCTCTGAGAAAACACAGCGAGGAGGCAAACTGCCGCCTCTTTTGGCGGGGCCATTCGGTCCCGTGACTTTGCGATTGTGCAAGCGACAAAAGAAATCCTTCTGACGTAGTTGCGCATAAAAACGCGTTACAAGATAATTGTATGTATGTAAATGATGGAGTAATTTAGTTTACGATTATTAATAAGAGAGGGAGAGAGAGAAGGAGGGGGGGGGGGAGAAAAAGGGCAATGAGTGTGAGTGAGAAAGAGTGAGAGTGCATGCGTTTTAGTCCGCCATTCGTGTACATAGCCTCTCGATCAGAATTATTGCTATTTGCGAGATATAGATTTATTTTGATGTTATCTAGGTGTATATATACGGCGTAAGAGAAAGAGGATGCGTTTGTGTGCATGTATTTTGCGTGAATAGCGAGCGATTCGTCCGTGGAGGCGCGACTAACAAATCGCGCCCAGCATAGCGAGGAGTCACCATCTCACCACCTAATTTACGTCTCTAATTGCTAAATATCCTGGGATTCGAATTCCTTATTCGATGTACTTAGACACGCAGTCAATATAGGCATGTATATTGAACTGTATACTACGTCGTGTTTTTTATTACTCCCTGCCCAATCGAAATCGGTTTTGCAATCTGCGCACTGAGAAAAATTTTTGACTATAATTACGCGATGCTATAATTATGATTGTTATTGCTGCAATGTTAGTAAGAGTAATTATATTTGTTGTAGTTTTATGAAAAAATATACATAGTTGATATTGAAGATGAATATAATTTATAATTATTATTATCATAAAAATAGTTACAATTAATATAATTTAATTATAATTCATTTTTTCTCTCAATGCAATTTCTAAGCTTTCTAAGAGTTGGTCCTCAAAAATTTTTTCTTCTCCTTGATTGTAATTTGTATATATATCAACATTTTTTTTTTTATTAAAAAATCTAGTTGCATTAATTCTAAAATAATTCTTAAATAAACTACAAAGATACAAATAGATATTTATAATTAAAAGCAATAAACATTCTAATCAAGATAGCCAAAAATACAATTCCAATAATCCGATTTTTGATTTGATATGATCAAAATATTTTTCAATATCGAAACTGATTATCATCGATCAAACGCAAGAATTGTCTGAGGTAAGTACTTAATAAACTATAATTTTTAATACGTCTGGAATTCCCTAGAATTTTTTCTTTTCTCGATCCCATTTATAATTTACACAAATATCAACATTCTTCTATTCTAGAAAAAGAGTTGCATTAATTAATCTAATAGGGATTCACCATAAAGATACAAATCATACATTAATATGTAAGTAAAAAAATGTACATAGTATATGGAATATATATATTTGTAACTTATTAAAATAAATAAAATTAATTTCTTTCAAAATTCTTCGCATAATTTTATTTCTTGTTATACTTTTCTCGCTTCTTGTCAGTTCTAAAAAATATCAAATGGCATCGCCCAAAATTGCTCCGGGCCGATTATTATATCCTTCACTTGTTCCCCTCCTTCTTTTTTCTTTCGTCGAATAATTTGCATCACTTCGCGCGGTCGACCTTCAGTGAACGCGCCTTTCGCAGGGAAAAGGCGACGGCGGCGACGAGCGGCGGGATCGTTAATGCGATTTTTTCCTGGCCATTAAACTTTTTGCCGGAACGTCCCGGCGCGGCGAGCGCTGCCGGAGAAACCGATTACCGATCGTTAAAGTCTGCCTGTTTGCGCCCAGCGGAATGACTGTTCGCACGCCTTTCCTGCCCGCCGCATGTATAACCGTAACGTAAACGGGCGTAAAATCCGCTTGGCAAATGAGCCAAATCCGTTTCCGCGACTGCCCGCTTACCGGAAACCGGTTTATCGGAACGCGAGATCCGGACACGTAATAAACGATAAAACGTACATCTCACGAACATACCGCGCCTTTCGGATAAGGACGGCGCGACTTTTCCAGAACTTTAATGGTGCGGATTACCTTATTTAGAGTCGCGCCGTTCCCTAAGCAGCAAATATGCATTAGGACACGCCCGCGTGTAATCTTATATGTTTTTCGAGTAGAGATCGCTTCCGCGTATCTTCGATAATTTTCACGTTATATCGTAGTAGCGGGTTTATCTGAACTGAAGCTCTAGGTTGCCAAGGTATTAGGTTTAAAAAATGAAGAAATTAGGTAATTTGAATAATCGCATCTGTGCTCTCTCTCTTTCTAAATTTCTTGGTGTGAAATTTCACTCCAAGAAATGTAGAGTGGTGCAATTTTTTTAATCGTCAAAGCAAAACGTAACGATTGTTGTTAATAGTATAGGGGAAATCGGAACATCATGAGCTACAAAACTTTCAAATATAAGTTATTTTGCCTAACTTTTTATGTACAGGTGTCCCAAAAATCGCGACTAAAAAATCTTTTCTGATTTTTTTTATTCTCGTGAATTATCTACTTTATTATGCCGTGAAATCCACAGATCCTCGCTTGAAAATTCATTCATAAAGATTTTTTAAATCAAGAGACCTCGAGCGTTTGTAAAAAATATAAAAAAATTAGGGCACAGACGCGTCCAAATGTTTTATAATTTCACAATTTCGATTAAAGATCTTTTAACTTATACAGCACAGAACTCGCAGCAACATTACTGCAATGTCGCTACAAAATTCTTTGAACGTTGCAACGTTGAATATTGCTGGAATGATCTGTGCGGTATGAGAATTTTCATTACGTCACGTTATGTAAAACATAATACCGAACATCGAATAAAACATCGTATTCTTCTCTTTCCGATCTTTGATCGTGGATCGTGGATTATCCACTTTATGCAACAGAATCCATAGATTCTTGAAAATTCATTCGCAGAAAATCTCAAGGTCGTTGAAGTCCCGAGTTATAGAAAATGTTCCTCATCATCTGAAAAGAAATTAGAGTGAATAGATCGAGGTCACGTTGTGCAAGTAGGAAAAAGAGCGATTATCATTATCTGACGAACTTACAATTGGTGTTTTTATCGTACAATCTCCAAGCCGCAAATATACGCAATGACTGAGCTCGGTTGGCGCGTAACGCGACGCAATCAATTTTTTGTCGCTTGGCAAATAAAATTTAACACATGTACGCGTGCACACACGTGTTTGTAATAATGGATCAGTTCTAGAACGTAGATCAAGTTACGTGATCGTACAACAATCACAGTAATTATGAACGAAAGATCAATCGACGCCGTATGCGATCATTTCGCACCAACAGAAAGAGCGTGGAAGGGAGAAAGGAAGTGAGTGAGAAGAAAAGAGATAGAGATTTGCAATATCGATCCGCACTTGGCTTCGATTATTTCCATAATGAAAGAACACCGAAAAATTATCTGATCTTTAATTATCTGATACTAGTTTATAGTAAAAACTTACTTTGAATTGGATTAGATATTTTTTATAAATTTTGCCAAAAACGATGCTGTAAGCCAAAAATTTCCAGCATATCAGGTTTCTAAGATAATTAAAGTTTAATGTCTGTAAAATAGTTTTTTTTTACGATATTTGAAATTTTTTGTAAAAACGGAAATCTGATGTGCTAATGAAATTTAACTTGGAGGCATCATTTTCAGGGTCTAATAATCTATAAGAAATACCTTATTTTGTTCAAAATAATTAAAACAATTTTTTAAAATATATAATATACATACAGTTTTTAATACACAAATGGCATTGTCTTTTTTTATTTAAATTAGAAATGTTGGATGTTTTCTGCCTCTGGTTTTCTTTTATTTCGTACATCAATATTATTATTTTAAATATTGATTTATTATCGTGTAATTTTTTTCTGCATTCTTGTTATTTGATTTTATTAAAGTTTAAACTTACAAACAGCACTATTGCTTGATGCTTTACCTTTTCAACTTTCTGCTATTCTAAATTACACTATTCATGTTTATAAATTTATATTTCACTACTTGTACGTTAATAAAATCTATTATTATTATTATCATTATTATATTATTCATATATTTTTTTTTCATTTAAATTAGAAATTTCGGATGTTTTCTGCTAATTTTTCTTTATTTCGCTTCTATCTTATGTAGATATTTCATCCAATATTGCACTTATTTGATATTGTATTTTACATGATGTGATACAGGAAATATTTCAGAATATTAATAAAAAAAACACAATCGTGCACTTCAGTGGAAGAAATCAATGTCCTGATATGTGTGTGGTGATGTCGGAACTTATTGTTAGCGAAAAATTGTCGGCGGTTTTCATCTACCGAAAACAAGGCAAATTTCCTTCTTTCTCCCGCTTATATATCTCTCTCTCTCTCTTTCTCTCTCTCTCTCTTTCTTTCTCTCTTCGTTGCTCGTTCACTTACGGCTTCTTCCTTCATCTAATGTATAATATATGTAGCGCCGCAGCGCTTTTTCTTGTTCCGCAAGAGAAGGCACCGCAATGCTCCGCATTATTAATGCGCCTTATCTGCCGCGTGAAATCCGCGCGGTACACGTGCAGACACTGTCACGTGACGGCGATCAGCCGAATTTTTATATGTCGTGAAATATTTTTGAAACGCTGAAAATTATCAAATTCATAAAATAGTCATGCAGACGAACTTAAATTGTATCTCCGACACAACGAAGTCCGATCGACAGAGAAAGTCTCATATTGGAATTCAGAGACGTAAATAATTTTCTATCTTTGATTGGAAATATAATTAAATATCTATATTCACATATTTTGAATTAATATTTCACAGATCTTTATTTTATGAATCTGTATTTGAAAAATCTGTTATTATTCATTCATAGTAAATAATAACAATCTCTCTAATTTGTAATTAAAGGCACAATGTTCAATTAATAGCACAAATAATACTATAGATTCATAAAAAAAGTGGTAATGAGAGTTTTTCTAACATTTTTTTTGTTTAACCTTAGATAAAAAAGATAGTAATTTTCTTAAAAAGATAAAAAATATCCATTTCAAATCTAATTATTTAATAATTTATTATGAATGACTATAATTATATGATTGAAGATGTGTTAGAAGAAGAGAATGACAACATGTTAAATGCTTGTAAAATGTACATAGAACTTCATCATCCCAATAAATAATTAATGATTAAACTACGATTCATCAATCCGAAATTATTGAAATAACAATTAATTATTCATAAATCAACGTTCATAAATTAAAGAATATTTAAAGCCTATGAAAAGTTCTTTGTAAAAATAAATATAAATTGACGACTAATCAGATTTATAAAACTGTGATTATTCATCAAATAATAATGAAGTATAAATATCGGTCTTAATCTTGAAAAGACGCGCGAAATTGCCGCTATTCTTTGTGCATGCGCGAGTCAGATCTGGAAAAAGAATCGAACAAATAAATAAATGTCGGACGATCGAGCAACTGAATTTTATTATCACCTCGAGGCTGTAAGGTTCGGATCCAAAGTTGTAATTTTACAGATGCAGAGATGGAGACGAGAGACGAGGCGGGCAAATGGAAAGAGACATCGGTTTATTATTAGCTAGACATAAAGAGAGAGCGAGGAACGCTATTTATTAAAGGAGGTAGCAAGGAGGACAAAAAGAGGAGAAAAAAGAAATGAAAGGTGCGAGAGAAGGTGCTGTCGACCGCTGGCAAAGGCAGTCTTTAAATCAAGAGCTTTTAGATCACATCCGTCTCGAGATTCATGATGTATTTTTCTCAGTCCCCCTCCCCCCTTTCCTCTCTCTCTCTC
>NW_012130096.1:3192467-3202370 GCF_000143395.1 Atta cephalotes
CCTCCTCTCTCTCTCTCTCTCTCTCTCTCTCTCTCTCTCTCTCTCGACTTAGTTTTTGCTTTCTTCCCTTTTTTCTTCCTTTCTCTCAACTTTGTATGAACGTTAATTGAGCCGTATCATTAGCATAGGCTGTCGCTTTTGCGTCCGTTCGTCAGGCACCTGACCGGCTATTAAAAGCTCATTATTTCAAGGTTTTACGCGGGCGCGCGCATAATTTCAGTTCTCCGTCGACCGATTCGTCTCTCGTGACAACCGCGACTCTCACATTATCTCTCTCCTCTCTCTTATCCTCTTCCCTGTCTTTTTCTCCGCTTCAGATCTTTCTCTCCCTGCGGCCGCGGTCCCTACTTGGCAGTTTTGCGCCACCAACATCTTTCGTTGCCAACCAATTCTTTCGAGCAATTGATCTTCATGTATAAAATAGCTATCTCGAGGCAAGCAAAGTAGCAATTGATTGAACGCGATCGAGTGGCGATTTGAAAGGAGCGATGAGAAGAGCGTGATTACCGATTTTGTGTCCCATCCATACAGCAATTGATGCTATCTCGACTTATTAAGCCCACATATAATATATTTTATGCATTGGAAATTGAATTGAAAATTATAATTTTACCGAATAATTTTAAATCCGTTTCATATTCTAATTAATTGAATTATAATCTTCAATTTGCAATCAGTAATCTTCATTGTGTAGTTAACTGATACAGGCTTAGACTCAAGAGTATTTATTTACAATTTTGGCGCAATTTAAACACAATTTAGGCGCAATTTAATTGCAATTTAATCGCAATTTAAACGCAATTCAAACACAATTTAAGCGCAACTTAATTGCAATTTAGGCGCAATTTAAGTACAAATTAAATGTAATTTTAGATATAAACATCGTTTTAGATATACGTATGTTAGATACAATTTAGGTACAATTATATTTAAATATACTCAAATACAATTTTAGAGAAAATTGGAATCCTTCTTAAAAATTTGTCTTACATTTGTCTTTGGATTTCTCGGTTGCGGAAGATTTCTCGGAGGAGCAACTGGAGGATAGAACTATATGCAATATGAAATGAAGCATATATACGCGCATGCGAGGCGTGGCAACTTCGTTGAAATTCGGACACGCACATCGGCAAGCAATTAACCGAACCGTCGCCTTCTTCCCGTTTTGTCTCACCCTCGCTAAATTAATTACACCGTAGAATTGAAAATTGCGTGTCGCAACCGTGTTCTCTGAAGAGAAAACGAGCGCGTGCAAAACTTCCAAATGTATAACGAGAATCTGCTTACCGAGAGGATAGATAGAGGAACCCCCCTTAGGGCAGTTTGAAAATTTGAAAAAAATCCCATGGACTACCTGTTTATGAGAGGATGCACCTGCGCTACACAAGATAATCATTGTCCTGACGTCGCTGGTTAACGCGTCAGATCACAGGGCGCTGCGAACAGCTATCTATCCTCCTCGTGAGCACATGGTCAATTTCGATTGATTATGGCAGATGTGGATCGTGTTGTTTAGAACGAGAGTCTCTCGAGACGAAGGGAAAAGTTCGAGGAATTCTGAACGACGTGGCGAGATCGACGCGCGGCTGACGCCAATCGTAAAAAATGCATTTGTGAGGACAAACAATGGTAAAATTAAAAAATGACGCGTAGTAATAACGTTTCGTTTTCAAACCGATAAAAGAAAGTTTAATTTTTAATTACTTAGCTCTTCACTGGTTTCGATGAAATTTAGATTGTAATAGAGGAGGAAGATTGTCTAGGAAACGATAATAATAGATGATTCTTCTGATGAAGGGATTCGAAGATTCTCGTTGAATAAAATTGGGATACTACAAACACGTAATAAATTTGAACAATGAGGGATTGCAAGGCGTATGTGCATGGGAAGGATCTCGCGGAAGGTTTCCGAAGTACGTGTGATCATAAAAGAAACTCGCAAGTAATAGGTGCGTGCGATTGGATCGCGCGATTACGATAGTTAACTATGATCCCTACATGCCTCTCTACGTATTTAACGATCTAGTGAATCTTGGCCGGACGGTTCCCAATTTTCGAAATCGTTCATCGAACAAATGAGGGCATCATTCCACTGTGATCCACTCGATGGTGGCCAATTTTCATGATTGTTCCTTGTTATTGAGAAGTAATCGGTAGTTTCCAACTTCCTGAGTTAAAATTCCTTTGAATTTGGAGAAATTTTTACAAATTAGTCAATGACGCCGGAAATTTTATGATACAACAATAGATTCACGTAAATGTACATACAAATGTACAAACATACACATCATGTTAAAACGTACGGAATTCCCAAAAGTTTTCGGAATTATTTTAAAAAGTCTTTTTGTATTTTTTTGGTATTATTTTTATTTATTTATTTTTCGTTTTTGTTTTTATTTTGCATATATATTTTTGTTTTTTGTAGTTTTTTTTATAGTGATGTTATTATTAAATTGTGATAATCTCAATTACCTATACATAGCTGTATCTATATAGATTTGACTAATTTTACTCAAAAGGAAACAAAATTTCACACAACTTAGGCTTGTTTTCACAATATATGGTTGCCTAAAGATTAAACGTTATCAATAAATTCATTAATGAAATTAATTCATGAATTTCTTGATTTCCTTTAATCTTTAGATAACCATATATTGAAATCGGACCTTACTATTTTTTAATATTAGTTTATTTGAAACATCTTATACAAAATCATCAAATTGCAAACTGAAAAAGCAGTGAACAATAACATGATTTTTTAACATCAATATCACGTAATTTCATAAGCTGTAGACTCGCGATATTTAGTGACATAATTCGAAACTAGTAGCTTCAATTCGCACGAGAGATGCAAATTACGGAAACTTTTGGATACTCTTTTGCATATATGAAGAATACAATTAATTTTTTTAACGTTTAATTTTAACGTTTTTTACATTAATAAAAATATAAAATTTTTTTCTTCAATGTAACAAGATTTAATGCACAGTCCATTAATGTATTATATTTATAATTTATAATTTACTATTTATTTAATTGAAGCATGTGGAGTGTGATTTAGTTTAAAGAAATTTCTCGATTAGATGTACGATTAGAAGGCGCTTCACTCACGTCTACTCATCCTCGCGTTTCATAGCGAAGAATACTCTTTCTTTTCGTGAAAGCAAAAGAAAGAGAGACATACTCGTTGTGTATCCCCTTATTACAATCTTCAATTGACACGAAAGGCAAAAACATCGAATCAGGGGAGCGTGAAAAGGACAGACGCGTGGCCAAGAGTAATTAGCATCTCGAGGGTCATCAGGACGTCGGTGGGAGATCAATTCACGCCACGAACATCGGACCCAGCTTGTAATAAGGAGCGGCGCGGCCGATCGTGCTCCTTAATTACCATCGCGTCTATGAACGTCGAGTGATGAGGGTGGGATTGGGGGAGGGGTGATCGACTCTGTAGCAGGCGGCTATCCTAATACTCCGGCCATTACGCGATTAGATTGCACTTTGATCCTGCGCCGCATTTCGATGTCGCCCGCGGTGATCCTCCGACACGGATAATGGAGCGAGAGATCTTTCTCTCCGAATCTTTCTCGCCTTGGGAGAGAAACAGGTCTCCTAGCAACCGCGGTCTCCTAGATCGCCTATCGACGGAAAAAACAAGGAAAGTATCATCATATCTCTTCGATCTCTCTTCGGTGTCCATCATGGTCGAGTAGAAGCAGAAGAGTGTTCCTCGAAATTACACTTCTAATTACTGGGAAAATTATACCATCAAGTCTGTGATAAAATTATGTTTCATTTCGATAATTTTCTGGATTCTGTCGGAGGAACGATTATTCATTTAATTTGTTCACTTTAAAAATAATGTCTATTTCAAGTGTTTTAGATATAAGATCAGTTATAGATTATGCTTAGATAATTATTGTGAAGCCCAATTTCATAATTCACGATTAACTCTTAACCGAGATTTAATTCTAGAATTGGAAAGAGATGAGAAATAAATTAAATCTCGGTTTTATTTTAAAGATTTAACTGTGAAACTGAGCCTAAGAATATTAGCGCACTGAAGCGTTCATTAATACCTCACATGTGACTCATAAATAGGTGACTATCTAAACGTAATCTCTAACTAACTGCCATTTAAGCTCTTACTATCTCAAAAATTACCGCTTAAAACAAAAATTTATAACTTTTTTACTTAATTTTCAAAAACGTTCCATAGTATTTTGAGTCGCGAATTTTGGGATACCCTGTATAATAATGCTTCTGTTTAAATTTTATCGCACAGATAAGGATTAATCTTCTAAATGAATCAATCGTAATATAGATATCAATGAAAATGTTGAAACGTTAAAAGTTTCGAAATTGTAAGTAATGGCAAGTATTTTCAAAACTCTGAAGTAGATTTCTCAGGATATAAATGTAACAGATTGTTCTCCATATTTCAAACACCAAAAAAACTTTAAGTTAGGAAGATAACTGAGAATTCTGTTTTATATAATATATATTTCGTTCGCAATGATTAAAGATACGTTTATCCGAGCATTAGGAAGCGTACCGGAAGCGCATGGGTTAAGTGATGACGCAAAATTGCGCGTCATCCCCCCCTCCCCTCGGAGAACGCTGTGAGATATCGGATGAAACATAGGAAAGGGAAATAAGCGGGGCGCCGATGAGGAAGGAACGGAAAAGACTGTGGAGACACTGGAAACGCGCAGTTCGAGGGGATGAAGCGCGGCGCCAGGGGCAACTGACGCGTCTGATGAGTTCTCCGTTTCCCGCCACCCTCCGTTGTCCGATCCACTTTCTATCGCTCTCTCTTTCTCCTCAAGTTTCCTCGCCCTCCTTTCTTACTAACCACCCTCCAGCGATCACTTTGCGCCCTTCGTGCGTCCCTCTTCTACCGCTCGCAACTTCCTCAACTTCTCCACCGTCCAGTTTCTCCTTCTATTTTTCTTCCCCACTTCTTGTCGCTCTAAATTTAATTGTTACACACGAATTGCCAATTTATTGAACGTTGATGAATTTGTTATATCTTATGCGTTTATACGTTCAGAGTAATGAAAGATATAGCCTAATTGCGATTGACGTTGACAAATTACGATGGAAAATTATTAAATTAAATATTAATTATATATACAGAGTGTCCAAAAATTCGGAAATGACATTAAAGCAAAAAAGTTCTTAAAAAATTAAGTAAAAAAATTATTTGTAAATTTTTATTTTAAGCTCTAATTTTTTTATAAATACGTCTAATTATAGATTATGTTTAATCGATAAATTGTCTATTTCGCATATATGAGTATTACAGTGATCGTCAAAATATAATTTATAATTAATTACATTAAAACCCTTATTTCTCAAAAATTACTGCTTAAAATTGTATAACTTTTTATTATTCTAAAAATGATTGTTCAAAATCAGAAAAGAAACATGACTTTGTTTTGCTTAATTTTTTGAAAACATTTTTACTAAGTATTTTCATTTCTGAATTTTGCGACACTCTGTACATGTAATTAATATTAATATTTTTCCTGTATATAATATAGTTTTTATATTTTTTATTACTTCTTTCTCCATACTAAAAAAAAAAAAAAAACAAAAATCCCAAATTAAGTAAGACATCACAGCGAACTTTAATATTTAAAGCAAAGCAGAACAATCATCGTTTAAGTCCCAACTTGATCATTATTGCTCAAATGTCTAGGTCTGCGTTAATTCAGGCATTTAAGCGCAATTTAATATGGATATTTATTACTACGTCATTTAAATATTTAACTACGAGCCGAGGGAGTGCGATATCCTCGAATACCCAGTAGGCGTTGGTGCGCGACTGCATCCTCCATTAAACTTACTTTACGGTATTAAGGATGTTCCGTCCGAGAGGCAGGACGTCTCCGAGCCGAGCCAATTTCCTTTCGTCGCCCGAGGTGCGCGGAACCCTCTTCCCTCTTACCCGCTTTTCCTTGTCGTCCGACCAAGCGATCGTGCTCCCGACGACGATGGAAATGGCATCGGGCTACGGAAGGGCTGCAGGATCGAATTAATTAAGACCGCTGCTCGCCCGCCTGTGGCAGTATTTGTGGAGATATTCCTAGATAGATGCGTTTTACGATCGTCACGTCGTCATTTCGCGCCGATCGATAATTTCAATATGCGAGAGATCTCGATAATATAGGAAAAGCAGAATCCTCGGAACGAATAATCGATTCAATATCGTAAATTTTTTCGTCGCAGTAATTATATCGAGATCTAACGTTTATTCTGATTTTTAAGTCTAACAATTTCGTATATATATATATATATCTTAGCGATCCATTTAACGCTGCAAATATTTCGTTGACCAATCAGAAGAAAGAATAATTGCAGAAAAGCAGCTTTGTGTAAGATTCTTTAATATGATTAATTTATATTTAGATCCAGTAAGGACAAGACCGACATACTAAAGAATTTTACAATAATTGCAAACTTTGCTAAATGCAATCAATTTTATAAACTAACTAATCAAAAAATGTTTCAAAGCATTTGCAATTTGAAGTATTTCGCTTCTTTTGAAAAATTTAAAAACAATATTTTATCACGCATGCCTAATTTAATAAATATTAGTAATGATAATAATCAATCCTTT
Organism: Atta cephalotes; assembly: GCF_000143395.1. NCBI lineage: Eukaryota > Metazoa > Arthropoda > Insecta > Hymenoptera > Formicidae > Atta > Atta cephalotes. The sequence goes on from NW_012130096.1 coordinate 3,199,093, forward strand.
GGATAATAATTATATATCCTTTGGATAATAAGAAAAATAAGCTATAATAGTGAGAAAAATAAAATTAGCTTAGTTGAGTATATTAACCAAACATTTTATATTGAAATAATTTCACCAAAGGCTTTATAGTATTTTTCATTGGCAGAACTGCAGATGTTTCTGCACTCAGTGCACATTAAACCGTTATAATCTGAATGTAAAAGTGAGAAGATATCTCAATTAATAAAATGCCCAAAGTATATTTTATCAAATAACACAATAAAATATATTGAGGATTTCGCGATTTAACTCGTTTCTATATTTTTATTAAACGTACATCCTTAGGTCGATTTGTGTACAGCGGCTTTAAAAAATGAGAGCGCATTAGTTCTGTCAATGAAAAACGTTATTAGTAATATTATTATCTAGGCTTAATTGATTATTGCTGCCAGACTTTTTTTTCAGTGTAATTATTGCGATACCTAATCGCTCGGAATGGTTTTTGCCATCATTATTATTGTGCTGAGCGATAATTCTCTAAAAACGTGAATTTTGCATAGCCCGTTTTCCGACTCCAATTAAATTTAACTACGGTGATATATAATTTCGGTGCTCGCGCATAATCCCCTAAATATCTTCTATCGTGATAAATTTCGATTCACTGATAACGTATACCGATCGTATTTTTTCTTTCCAGCCGCGAAACACGATTTCGTCCGATTTCTCGCGAAGGGCGTAACAAAAGTTTCGAGAACGACGCGCGAAATATAATCCGGACAATTAATTCGTGTTGCGCGAACATAAGGAAAGGGGGGGGGGGGTAGCGGAGGAGCCACGATCTCTCAGCTGCACCTCGCGAAGTCCGACCTTTTTAACCCTTCCCTCGACTTTCTCCCCGATGCAACTCTCTCTCTCTCCCCCTTTCCCACCCCTATCGCGCCGTTTGCAAGCTGCTTTACAGCCCTGTTTAACCACCTGTTACGCCGAGAGACTCGCGCTGAACTTTCGTGCTTTTCTTTTTCGCGAAACACGCGAGCACCACCCACGGCACCACCTGGTTTCACCCCCCTCCCCCCTTCGCCCTTTCCGTCGTCGTCGTCGTCGTCGTCGTCGAATTTATCAGTGTCTGTCTCCCTCGTGAGCGTCCGCGACATCCTCTCGACACGATGATAAATCCGTCATGGTCGATGCCGCGAAATGTCGCAATTAAAAGCCTCGAATCCCATTCGTCGTGTCTCGTTAAGGTATCCTGCCTCTTGTTGTACTATCGATTGTCGCGCAACTATTTTTCGAAAGTTCAAAGTTCGCAACCGACGGCATACTCCGGCAGCCGCCAATTACTGTCGATCCACCGTTGCAGACGTCGCGCGTTGTCGATGACGGGATTTCATTCTCGGGAAGTACCTCGTGTCCTCCACGCCTTTTTGCCACGCCGGTGATATATCAGGTATTGATCGTGTTCGAGGAACGTCTTCGATGACCCTCGTCAGCCGGATCTCGGCGTTGGTTGATGCGAGAAATACTCGAGAAAATTAGTATCGGACTTCGGCCTTGCTTAGAACGAAACCGGGGGAAATCCCATCCGTGAAGTTTTAGAATCCTACACTGAAAGAACAATTTCGTTGAAGCTAAAAATTTAATTAGATACAGATCTGAAACTAATTTTGTTGGATCATCGAAATAATTACACCGAGAGAAAAAAATTATTGCAATTACTGTAATTTAATTGCTTAACAAGTCTTTTTTTTGACAACTATATACTTATAATTGCTTTAACTATGCAAATATAGTCAATTATACTGCTATAATCACTTATTTATCAATTTTTTATGTACTTTCTCAAAAAAGATTAAAATTTCTTATGCAATGTAAAGTAAAAATTTTGACATGACATTAATGGTAAGGGCGCAAATTTTGGCATCTCCTTAATTATACCGAGAATGTATTCTTCAACATTTTCCGGAAAATTGCATTTTGCATGAAACAAGAATGCATTTACTAAATATGAAACGCACGCGCATCGTACTTTAATTCTTTCACTGTTAGCTTAGTACTAAAGTCTCGCGAGTAAATAGCTCGAGAGAGTTAATAGTTTCTATTATGAACTCATCACTTGTATATTTGAAAAATATTTTAGGATCGATTCTTTCATTTAAATTTTGTATTTTTAAATACTCTAAAAATTATAAAAATATATATAAATTCAACGTTGTTATCGCTGCATTTCATGCAGAGAACAAAGAGAGTAAAGTTCGCTGCATTGGAACAAATGTTTTGCTTAACAGTATGATATGAATTTAGATCGATGAGAATAAATCTAATTAAATATTCCTATATTCGGTCAAAGTATTAGTATTTAGATATTTCTTGTTTTGATTAAATCAACAAAAAGAATAGTAGAGGCCTAAAGAATAATATTTAATAAAGAAGACAAACACAATTTTTAATTGTAAAATCAAAAAGTTCGCTCGATATTATTAAAATGCCATTCTTGTAAAATTTCCTTTTTAGGAAATTTCTGATTTAATTAAAATATTTTTCCCAGTATATGAATAATGATTTGATTGATTGTAATGTTAATCATTAAAAAAAAATTCTCGTCAAATTTGATGTGTGTGTGCGCGCGCGCGCGCGCGCGCGCGTGTGTGTGTGTGTGTGTGTGTGTATGTGTGTACTTCCCTTCTTAATTCTTACATCATCTGAATTGTCGAAAATCAAATTCGTCGAACTTAATTAAAATTACTTAATTAAAATTAATTAATCATAAAGCTGATCTCACACTTAAAGCTCACACGATTAAATAGAATCTTTCCCATGGGTACAGAGCAATCACGTTGGTTGTACTTGTTGGTTGTACATGAATGACAGGACCGTGTTGCGAGGATATCGCGGACGCAATGATTTCGACTGCTTGCAGGCTTGGACTGTGCAAATTTGAGGTGCAGCTACCGCCGAAAGGGCTCTTTGCTCGCAATATCTGAATTTCAAAGAGAGCCGCGTATTGCGAGGATATTGAAAATCCTCGGGCAGCCAGAGTCGAAGTTGCAGAAATGACGAAACGACTATTTCTCGATGTCCGCAAAGAGATAGAAAGACAGAGAGAGAGAGAGAGAGAGAGAGAGAGAGAGAGAGAGAGAGAGAGAGAGAGAGAGAGAGAGAGAAGAAGAAGAGAGAGAGAGAGAGAGAGAGAGAGAGAGAGAGAGAGAGAGAGAGAGACGAGACGTACGAGTACGTACGACGTAACGTAACGAACGTAACGTAACGTAAAGTAAACGTAAGTAAGTAAGTAAGTAAGTAAG
>NW_012130096.1:3202390-3209584 GCF_000143395.1 Atta cephalotes
CTCTACTATACCATTTACCTTCCTACGGAAGTAATAAATTACTTGTTAAATTAATAGAGTATATCTGTATACTATATATTTATTATATATATATATATATATATATATATATATATATATATATATATATATATATTATATATAATATAAAAAAATATATATATTTATGCATTATTGCTTAAACTATATCAATTAAAATTATACGTAAAAGGGCTCCTGAGAATAAATATCTTACAGTAGCTTGTTTCAAAAACATCATATAAATCGATGATATTGAAGATATCTATAAAGATGTCATGTAAGAATATCTAATAATTTCATAAAGACAATTTCCAAATTTTAAGATTTCTCTTATTATTATTATTACACGATTTTATTATAATATTCTCTGAATAATATAAAGTTACTATACGTTTTTATTTGAATACTTATTTTGCTGATTATTAATATCTGCATTAGTATATTTTGAAAATCAAAATTTTTTAATTTAGAAAATATATTTCTATTCATAATAAATACTTCTCTATTTTTTAAAAATTTATTATTCCTTCTTAATACATCTAGTATTTTTGAATGTAATTGATAGTTTCGCCATATTTGGTCTTAACGACACCAGCCAATCAGTAAGAAACTAAGGATGACTCAACTTTTAATGCAGAAGTAATATATCTATAAAAAAAAAATCCTTGGTTGTTAAGGACTCCGCACAATAAAAGGAACAGAGAAGCTGTGATTCCACAATACATGATTTCTGATAGGTTGAAATTCTTATTCTCTGTTCTCTGTTCTCTGTTCTTTTATTGTATGGAAGCCCTTAAATTTGTGTGCATGGTATGCAAACATAACCTTATATTCCTTTTGCAGCATTGTATTTCTGTTATATTTCTGTTATATTTTATGTAAGATTATAGAAGTGATAATAAATACTTAATATTAAAAGTAAAAAAATATGACAGGTTTGCATTTAATACAAACTTATTCTTCCGATTCGGATGAAGATGAGCACGATGAGACGAGGAAAGATGATCATAAAATTGTAAACAAGTACATAAATTACATTATTCATTCTAGATTAATTCTTTCTTGGGAAACCCATTTTTTTATTATTTATATAAAACGAAAAGCAATATTTGAAATAATCAAAATTATAATTCTTAAGTTTGAGGTTATAAAAGGGAAAGCACTTTGCAAACACAAAATAATGTGTTTCTTGATATATTTATTAGTAGATAATTTAAGATTAATTATATGCGGTATAATGTTAAAGTTCCGCATAATTTTTTTCTAAATATTGATATATGACGCAAGAACAAAAAATAATAATGTTGAATAAATTTATAGATTAACTTTACCTGCAAGTATTTTATCATGGAAAGGAGTTACGTCTAACGAAGAAGTGATCGATGATCCACTGGATCATGATGGACGAATACGAAGCTTTAAACATGAGCGTGGTAATTGGACAACTCTGATTTACATAAACTGTAAGTATTTCAAATAATATCAAGAAGTATTAATTTAAATCTTATAAGTATAAACATAGATCAAAGAATCTTTGCTTAATATTGATATATTAAATAATCAATATTAAAATTATTTTTAAAAATTTAAGAAATAAGAAAAAATTTTAATTGATTTCAGATGCACCCAGCGATTGTCTTTATACATGGATGAAGTCTGTGTTGAACAAACTGCCTGTTGAAGGCAACATCATTTCTAATCTTCATATTAGTCTCAGCCGTACTTTAGTTTTAAAGTTTCATTGGATTGAATCATTTGTAGAAGGCATAAAGTTGGCGTGTCATAGCTTTAATAAATTTATCATACAACTCACAGATGTAAGGGTGTATTGCAATGAGGAGAGAACTCGTACATTTCTTGGAATTTATTGTCAAGATGAGGATAAAATGTTGAAGTGCCTAACAGAAATTTTTGATAATTTATTAGCTGAATATCAATTACCATCATTTTATAAGGTACATGAAATTAATATTTCTTTCTTGCATTTTTGTTACATGTATTATACATATATGAAATAAGTAACAGATTTTATAATTTACATTTATGTCTTCTGATCTTTCACTGTAGTCATGATGTTGATTATGTCAGAAACAAAATGTTTTAGGCCTATTCTTTTTCTAGCAGAACTTCATCTTCTTTCTTTTTCTCCAACATGAAGAAAAAAAAAATGAATAAGAAGTTCAATTAAAAAGAACAGACCTCGTGTAAATCATAACTTAAAATGCAACAAGAGATCAGAAGATTTAAATTAATTTAATATATTTTTCTTATATACAGGATACTTCATATCACATAAGTTTCTTCTGGTGCCTCGGAGACAAGCAAGCATGTTTAAAAGAAATTCTGTCACCTCTTACTAGCAGTCTAAACAAATTTTTGGCAGAAAACATGGAAGATGCGTATGTGCATGTCAATGATATACAATGCAAAATTGGAAATAAATGTTATATCTTTAAATTGAAATAACAAAATTTATAAATTAGACTATAAAATCTAGGAAATTATACAGTATCTGTTTATTATAAAAAAGCAAAACTATTACTTGATTGTTTCTCTGAATTGATTGAACCTACTGATTTTTTACATTAAAAATATAAGAGATAATATTTTATAAATTGTAATAGTATTGCTTTTATAAATATATGTATGTATTATAAAATATAAATTTGTTTTAGAGGTATTTACATATAATTGTAAGATATTTTTTTTAAATAAATTATTTTTTGTATCAAAATTATATATATATATATATACAAAATATTTTTTACAGAAAGTCATACTGGTTTAAAAATAGCCAAGTTATGAGGCAATTTTATTACAATACCTGCACCTTGCCACAATTTAATCCAAGAATCACATAAATTTGGCTCTATGCTAGCCAGTAGCGTACAAACTTCAGGATTTTGTATAAATAATCCTGCCTCTGGATTACTGACAATATTTTTACAACCACTGACATCAATATAAGTTAATGTAGGCTGACGACTTAACAATGAGTTTATGGAGAACACAGACACATTTATATTCCCACGAAGTATTAATTTTAATAGTCTAGGCAATTGCGTTAAGATGATCTTTACATCAGCATCTAATATGTCACAGAACGAAAGATCCAGCGACTCTAAGCTCGGCGCTATACTCGTATCTAGACTTAACATGAAACGGTTGGAAGACAAAATATTAGATAAATTCAAATCAAACAATTGCTTACTTAAGAAAGAAGTCGTTGCATCGCGATTTAATTTATTCCACGAAATATCGCAGCTTGTTAGATTGGGATTGTCAAGTGAAAGATAAAAGTTTTCCAGCATACAGTAACGTAAGTTAAGAGTTTGCAAGTATCTCAAGGGCGCAATTAGCTTTCGCAGGGTCTCATGGCTCTCGGAATTCAACGGATTATAACTCAGATCTAAGATTCTTAATTGAGAAGGCAACGAATTTACTTGGCGTAAACAGGCGAAGTCAATATCACAGCCTTTTAAATAGAGCTCCTGTAGAGACGACATATTCGAGAGACATTGATGTAAATGTATTCCCGCTGTCAGTAATACAGTGCCCGACAATTGTAACAATTTAATATTCTTTTCGTATTCTAAGGTCTTTAATAACGGCACAAGTACTTGTTTATTGATATCGTCAGATTTTAAACGAAATATCGACGTATTCTCACAGGATCTTAGGCACTTTAGCACGATTTCGCAAGGCATCAGGTTGTGAGTACAACAAATTGTCTTGAATCGCTCGACGATGGATGGAACCTGCAGTTCGACTACTTCACATTCCAATTTATCATTCGCATTCTCTCTCGTGATTCTTAGAATAATCTCTTTCGTCACGACAGTCCCATTTATGGGTTGAAACGACAGTTTAACTGTACAACCGGTTTCATCATGGAACATGCGTTCGGTAGTACTTGTAATGTACATCAGGAACTCTTGCTCGTCTTCGCAAACTGCTACTTTTAGATTGAACACTTTATCTTTGACAAACGTACGTAAATGTATGTATTCTTTGTCGTGCTGTTTCGAATTTATTGCAAGAGATGATTGCAAATGAGCCACTGGAGACGGTGTACGACTGCGAGACACGATAAATCCACTTGAGATCAAAGATATCTGTCGTTTTTTCTTACATTTCTTAGGTTCTTCAAATAATTCAACAATGTCAGAGAAATCATCATCGCTGCCTTCGCTTGTACTAAATCCGTTCTTACTTTGACATGAATCGTTCAGTCTCAACTTTTTAGTAACGTTCTCCAGATTTCCATCAGAAGACTTTCGTTTGATTGTGGTAGGATGATTGTTCGTAGATTTTTTCCTCGCTGCACCTGCGATATCGTCTTCAAGCCAATCATCAACAAGAACTTGTTCTTCGTTAATTAAAGGTGTAACCGCCTTAGTTACTACCTCATTATTACCTTTAGATGCACTAACAGTGTTAATTTTATTAAAGGTCCGCAAGTTCGCTATTGTTCTCTTATAATCCTCACCGGCGGATATTTTTCGAACCTCAGATGTCTCGAACGATGCAGATCTTTCGTCCGGAATTCGAATGTCGTTAGATCTCTTCCTTTTCTTTTTCAATGGAATAACAGCCGAAAGCTCTTTATATATTGTGTCATATTCGATTAAATCCTTGGGACTTAACTCTTCTACGCGATTTCTCCAGCCTTCCAAACAATCCAGCACAGTTTCGCCGTCGTGGGTCTTGAGCGTCACAGTTGCTCCGTGTTGTATCAAGAGATGCATCATCGAAAAGTGTCCGCAACATGCAGCGTCGTGAAGCGGCGTCACACCTTTACAGGACGTACCGCCCGGATCATTAACATTAGCACCGTGCTTCAGAAGTAGTTCCGCGATGTCTATGTAACCGTGATTAGCAGCTTCGTGAAGCGGGGACCATCCATAGTTATCTCTGACATTTGTACAATGACCGGATGACAAGAGTTTCTCAACGACATCGATGTCACCGTTGATTGACGCCACGTGGAGCTGCGTTTCACCCTTTTCATTCCTCTTGATTGCAGTTGACGTTCCCCTCCTCGATCTTCTTTTGGTACCACCCGGCTTCGTGACATTCTCTTCGGGTTCTAGATCAGACAAATCCTCCAGACAAATATCTGCACCGATTCTATCGCTTTCCTCGGACGCTTCACTCTCTGTATCGCTCAGTGCTTCCAAAAATCCTACTTTCTGCTTTATACCCTCTGCCTCATCGAACTGGCCTACGCTTTCCAGATAACTGATGAGTTCTCTTGTGACAAACTTTTGTAGCTTAACGTTATCGCTTTCGTTCGCTGCGCTTAATGCTAAAGTGTAACATTCCCGTATTTCCACATCAGCGGCATTCGCTGTTATTAATAAATCCGCTAAAAATAATGCCGACCTATATTTCTCTAGAGGATTGGTGCAAAGGTCTAATTCCCTTCGCGCGAATGGCAATGCTTCTTTGTAACGTCCTGCATCTTTGAGCGTTTGAGCCAGGCTCATTAAAGAAATACCTATCTGTTCACCAGTTTCCTCTGCGTAAGTCAACATTTGTCGATAATATTCTGCACCTTTGTCGAAGCATTGCGCGGCGACTGCTGCATCGCCTAAGGTCTCATATAGTTTCTGCTTAGCTCGAGTATTAGTCTCGACAAGAAGACTGTTTTCCGCTCGACAAATCGTTACAATAATTCTTAAATATTTCTCCACCTGATGATTAATGTCTTTTGGCAATCTAGTACTCATATATAGGGGAACTAATACTTTACGCGTTTCAATCCACTGTCCAGTTCGCATGAAAAGTTCAGCCTTTATTATTTTCGCTTCGGCTTTCAGGCGCTCATCATTTACAGTGGCTGCAGTTTCGATATAACTTAATGCCAGCTCAAGATTACTCTGCCGCTCGTATATAGTTGCTAGAGAAATACACGTTCGATGCAGGTCTTCCTGAAAATTATTGGATACACATAATGCAGTCGCTTGTTCGATTAGACTAATCGCTTGTTGCGTCTCTTTCTGCGCTTCCAACGTTAAACCTAAGTTAAGTAGCAATCTCGCCCGCATCAATGTCTTCTCTTCCACTTTGATCTCTGTAGCTGTTAATTTGTCGCACAGCTCCATACTCTGCACATAAGCCATCTTCGCGTTTGCCAATGCTTCATCTCGTTTCTGAGTTTTTCCGATTAAGCTTTCAGCTAAACAGAAATAAGTTCTACCTAAAGTAGCAAATGCTCGTTGCTCCTCTATCGAGCTCTTCATGTCTTTGGCGCCTTCCAGATGTAAATTTTGATGTTTCAGGGCCTGTTCGTAATCTTGCAAATTCGCGTAAACTTCTCCAATCATTCTGTGCGCTATCGCACAGCTTAGTTTATCTTGTAATTGTTCACAGACAATTAGCTGCTCAGAATATTCCTGCAGAGCCTCCTTTAACTGATTGTTCTCGAAGTACATGTCCCCCAAGGTATTTGTGATTTCGGCTAACTGACAAAGATTATTATCACGTCTGGCATGTTGCTTCCTCTTAATGAGTTTATCGATGTTCATTCTGATAATTTTCTTAGGTCTACAAAATGTCTTGTCTTCTTTAAACTCCTATAAAGTATAAGACATTAATTTCATCGAAAAGACATTTGATAAAAATTTAAGATATTAAGTTCGTTTTCCATAACTGAACTAATGTTACTTTTGGAATTTAAAACTTAAAATAAAATAAGTATGTCTGGTATTTGGCAAAAGAGAAAGAAAGCTCTAACAAAAAACCTCTATAGAACCTGGCCACAAGTGACTTTGTTAATATCTTGTAAGAGTGAAAGGTATTTATACTTCTTCCCAATATATATTATTTCATTTTATGTAACTTATATTGTTTTACTTTATAATTCTAAAATTCTTTAAATTATCAATATTCATTTTTATTTCCTTGTATATATATTGTCTCTTATTCTAACTTATATTTTCTAACTCTGACCCATTTCTACCAATATAAATTAACTTTAATCTTAAATTTATTCTTTACCTTTCTCTAATTCTTAGAACTAGAAGAAGACAAAAAATAAGTAAACAAAGATTAAACTGTATTGGGAGAAATGGACCAGAGAGAGAAAGAGAGAGAGAGAGAGGAGGAGGAGGAGAGAGAGAGAGAGAGGAGGAGAGAGAGAGAGAGAGAGAAGAAGAGAGAGAGAGAGAG
>NW_012130096.1:3210095-3217645 GCF_000143395.1 Atta cephalotes
GGAGAGAGAGAGAGAGAGAGAGAAAGAGAGAGGAGAGAGAGAATGAGTTAGAGTGAGACATTATATATACACAAGAAAATATATTCTTTTCTTTCATAGGATTTTGCCAAAATCGCTTGCCAGATTCTATTAAAGATCTATAGCGAAAGAATAAAAAATAGACTTATTGTTACCTGGAGTTTTGACAAAGATGTATCTACTGACTATTACCCTTTTAATATGTAGTGAGATCTCAAAATTTTCACAATCTGAACTAATCAACATCATGAAAGGGTAATAAATTCATAACTAAATGATCTCTCCTTTTTAAATAAAATTTTTTAATATCTTCCAATCAATTTCATTCAAATAACATTCCCTACGAAACTGCGAATCTGTCATACCATCATACCATCTGATCGGATCACTGATGCCATTAGCCCTACGATTTTGGCGCCATTTGATGCGTTCCAAAATTCATCAAAAAATGAATAAATGTGCCACGCAAAGTTTAAGGTGTCTTTTCATGCTGATACTCGATGCTCATTTTCAGTGTTAAAATAAATTATTTGATAAAAATTGACACACATAATTTATTTTGATGCTAAAAATAAGCATGAAATATCAGCATAAAAAGATTCTTTAAGATGCTAATACGATCTTTTGATTGGTTCGTGACATTAATCTTAAAACTATATTTAAGACAGTTTTAAATATAAAAATTGACTATGAATGCCAGAATATCGATCATAAAAGTCTGTGGAAAAATCTCACATATTACATAAAATATAAATATAAATAAAAAATAAGAATATAAAGAAATATTTATATGAGCTTAAAGAAACGCCTGATTCTTACGAGAAGTAAATCATACTAAAAAATAGAAAGTTTCTCAGAGAAATGGTGAAAAGAAAGGTGTGTGTATTCTCAAGATGAATTTCGTCGAGACAGAATAATTTTTAAGTTTCGAGAGACCAAAATAAATATATTTGCTACATAAAAATTATCGAAAAAAATTCAGAAATATGCATTTTTATTGCTGCCCAAAATAGAAAGCGTTAATATTAAAATTGAAACAGCTTGTGAAAAATCAATTTTTATTATGACATAATCTAATTCAAATAACCGCGGCAAAATGATGACATATGATATCACGTTCTTATTGGCTGTTAGAATTAAATGTACGAAATATTTCGACTAGTTTCAAGTGGTTTCTAGAAATAAACGTGCGTGGAGAAGTGAGCGTCTATAAGACGTGAGTTTCGTGATTTAAAAGTGGTTGTAAACAAGACGCTGCAGACTGTAAAATGAAAATGAAAAGTAATTAATAAACCGTTTGAATTTGATTCCATTTGGTTTATGAGACAAAGTTTTCTCAGGAATTATTTCTTCACGATTTGATCGATTTCTTTATATTTAGCTTAACGCGGTGGAGTCACGAGTTGATAGGCACATCTTGTAAATTCCATAATAAAACTCAAACGATTTCGTGGCAAGGTAAATTTTCAGATTGTAATAATATCAATATTTTAACAAGATAAAAATAATGTCAAATTTTTAACAAGTATATAATGTAATGCCCTTACTTTTAATTTTCTTAAAAACAAATGGGACTTAAGTGACGATTTTTTTTTCAAAATATATTCTATGTATAAAAATACACAAATTTACAAAATTACAAGAAAATTAGAGAGTGGAAACGTTATACTGTACATTTATCAGATCTTTAAATATATTTATGATATAGAGTTAAACAGTAAATATTAAGATTGGAATTTCTGTTTTTTTTATTTACAAAGATTTTTGTATGATATTCGTATTTTTGATGTCTTCTAGAAAAGTATAAAGGTAAAAATTTCTTGATAATAATTAATTATTAAAATTTCAGACGTTGTAATTCACTGCTGATTAAAATAAATCACTGACTACTTTGTGAAGATGCTAGTATAACCTCAAGGATTCCATCTCTTTCATACTTCCACATAAGATTCGTTGTAAACAGCATCAGTACGTGTGTATTAATTAAAAGTGCAAAATGGATCAGATGCTTCCGAGTCCTGGCTTCAGTATACCTAGCATCGGCACACCTCTGCATCAACCAGAAGAGGATCAACAAATCCTGCCGAATGCGTTACAGCAACAGCAGCAGTCACAACAATTTCAACAACTGCAGCAACTGCACTCGATGAGTCCCAACATGCAGAGTGGCATGCTAATGATAACAACACCACAAAAAAATATGCACACATATGCTCCAACACCATCGTTTGCGACACCACAAAGTCTTATGCAGCCACAAACGCCAGTAATTCAATGTTGAATTTAATGTTATCTATGCTAAATATAATATTGCGATGGAATTTAAAATTCTAGACCTGTTAATAGTAATACATAATATAAATATATTTTTTGTGATGCTAAAGGAATATTTAATTTGATGTTTTTTGTTATTACTTTTAAAAGTTTAAAATTTTTCAACTATATAACAAAATTATTCACTTGAACTTAACATAAATTAAATAAGATTATGAAATTAGATTATTCTCTCTCTCTCTCTCTCTCCCCAAATCATTACACTATTTAAAACGAAAATTCTTTTAGGAAATTTTTCCTAATTTTTTTAGGAAGTTTTTTCAATTTTAATTTTCTAATTCTCAAATTTAATCCATGATTTTTTTCAGGAAAATATCCCAGGATCTAAATTCCAGTTAGTGGATTATTTTAAGTATCAGAAACTTAAAATTGAAAAAAATAAATGTTAAAGAGTTATTAAAGAACGTTAAATTTCCGTTATACAATAACGACCTCGTGCAATTCTGAGTAAAGCATTTGAGAGTCTGAAAAAGATACAATAAAGATACAGTATTCTAAGCATATTAATATTTACTTCATTATTTTAATTACTTTTTCCTTCTTCTTTAGCAAAATATGATGTCTCCGATAGTACCACAAAATAATCAAATAGCACCGTCGTCGATAGGTCCCGCGACGCCAGGACCAATGACACCAATGACCCCAGCTTCTGCGGATCCTGGAATTTTACCACAGTTGCAGTAAGTAACTCTTTCAATAAAAACAACTAACATATAATTCACGTCTACCTTTTCTTATTTGTTTAATCATATTTCCGCTTTATTTCAGGAATATTGTGTCTACCGTTAACTTAAATTGCAAACTTGATTTGAAAAAGATAGCACTTCATGCCAGAAATGCCGAATATAATCCGAAAAGATTTGCGGCTGTTATCATGCGAATAAGAGAACCAAGAACTACCGCACTGATATTCAGTAGTGGTAAAATGGTTTGCACTGGCGCCAAGAGTGAGGGAGATTCACGTCTTGCTGCCAGAAAGTACGCAAGAATTATCCAAAAATTAGGGTTTCCTGTAAGTATCGGCAAACTTATTAAAATATGATACAAAATGAGTTAATTTTCTCAATATAGATTTTTTTAAATATAGAATTGTTTACAATTTATCGCGACAAAATATTTATATTTATAATATTTAAATATTTATAATATTAAATATTTATAAATAATAAAATATTAAAATATTATATTAAATATTTAATAATGTAAATCGTTATTAATTATGATTTAATTTTACTTAGGCAAAGTTCCTAGATTTTAAAATCCAAAATATGGTCGGCAGCTGTGATGTTAAGTTTCCAATTAGATTAGAAGGTTTAGTACTCTCTCATGGCCAATTCTCGTCATATGAACCAGAGCTATTTCCAGGTCTAATATATAGAATGGTTAAACCTCGAATTGTATTGCTTATATTCGTTTCAGGAAAAGTAGTACTGACAGGTGAGTGTTCACACTTTATATTATAATATCTTTATAATATCTGTATAATAATTTATAGTTATATGTATAATTTTGTAGTAAAGTATATACGTGTTGCAAAACATTTTGGGAATATTTTTAAAGTCTTACAATTTTCAAATATAACTCATCCAGACCTGTGTAAGAATTTGGAAATTAAGCTTGGAAATTATTACATATTTATACTTAAATAATTATTGTATGTTTATATATGTCATCAGGTGCAAAAATTCGCAAAGAAATTTATGAAGCCTTTGACAACATCTATCCAATCTTGAAGAGTTTTAAAAAGCAGTGAATCTACATATTAAATTACAAAAGAAAAACTATGTATTTTCTTCTATAATTTAATATGACAATTTATTTCCAATCAACTCCATTTCTAATAGATTTTAATTATTTTTTTGTAATATATAAAGTCATGTAGATGAACAAATTACGTTAATGTTGAGTTATTAAATATCTTTATTAAGTTCAACACATACAGGATGTCTTAAAATTGTTGGATATTCTTACTGTAAATCGTTTCTAGTTTCTATGAAACTGATCTTTTTTTTAATAAAAACTTGACGCACATAATTTTTTAATAATGAGCGTTGAAAATAAACATTTTTTTATTAATCAGATTATGAAAGAGAAAATAGGTGAAAAAATATTCTTCCATTCAGTTGTAAGTTTCTATGAAATAAATTCTTCAATCACTGAAGATGACGAGATCATCTTTATCATTGAATGAAAAAACTGCGATAAAAAAGTATCCACTGATTTTAGGGCATAATGTACAAAGCAATTGACTTATACAGATTAGATAATTTATAAAATATATGTCCGTTCATTTCTTCATAAAAAATATTAATTTTTTCAATATGTAAAAAGCAAACAGAGTGAAGGTACAACTTGTGTAATCTTACAACGATTTTGTTTTCACATTAGCTGCGTTCAGCGGACTCAATAGTTGAGAGAGCATTCTCACTCAACTGTTGAGTCTGCTGAACGCAGCCATTTATTAAATCAATTAATTGATTAATTGATGATAACTGAAATTCTAAAAAAATACATATAAAAATTATGTACATTGTAACCAGAAGTTTCTAAACCTTCCCTTTTTGCCTTCCTTAAAGATAATAGTGCATATAATTCTATATTTACAAAATAGTATCTTCTAGTAATACAGTGCCTCGAATAAGATTACATGAGTGATTAATGTGTATTTATCAATTTTAATTCTTAGCAGATACTGTATATTAAATAAGGAAGGAAAGTGCAGATACTGAGATGAGATTTTATAAATCCCATCATCCCATAAAATTCTAATTATGTAATAGAAAATATTAAAAGATTTATCATTATGTTTTATGATTATACTTTATGATATGATGTATAATATGATGTATAATTAATCAATAAAACTTTTTTTTATTTTAAGTATTATATGTATTATAAATAGACATTTCAAAAAAATGTATATCTGCTAAGAGTTATTATTATATACATGTACACTTGGAAAAATTGTTATAATAATTTTCTCCAGTTCAATTGCTATTTATTAAAAGTAATTTGATATACAAATTTCGTCTTTTGAATGAGTATTACAATCATCCTTAATATTTTCTCAGCAAAATTATTATTTTTTTTAATTATAAAATCTATTTCATTTATCAGAAAGCTCTTGAAATTGTTCAATTACATAGCAAAATTATACGACAGTATAAGGTCATCGAACTAAAACTTTCAATTCTTGAAAAAAATGCAGAAAAAGTAATTTTTTGCTAATATTAAATACTTATAATAGAATTTACTTGACTTATTATAAAAGGCTTAATATTTTTGTAAATCCATTTCGAATAGAATGTATATAAAAAGAAAAACTCACAATTAGTTTTTAAATACATAAGCTGTAATTTGCGTAATTATTGGTACTATTATATATTTATAGATATATTTGTTGCACATAGCATATCTTTGATTATAATAAAATTATGTACAATAAAAATATTTATTCTTTGTTTCTTTGTCAGACATAAAATACTTGATTAAAAAATGTACATATATATATATATATATATATATATATATATATATATATACTATATATATATATATGAAATATTTTAGAGTTTATCGTATACCGTCATTTTGTTATAAATACGGCGCATTATTAATTCTCAACGTTTGCTCTTTTTTTATTTTATTTTTGGTGATATCTATTTGCCCTTGTGTTGCTAACTCAATTTGCACATAAGATTCCGATATCAGATACAATTACCGTAACTTTACAACAACTTGTATCCATGTATCCATTAGTGTCTATGTTAAATCACGCTTGGTTATTTGAGAATTTTTCATGAATTAGTATTTTTTGAAACTTCATAGTCCCTAAAAATATCAACATTTATAATATAATTTATAGTATAATAAACTTTTGGCACTATTAGGTGTACAACTTTGCTTCCGCCGTTTTTTTTCCGAAATTCGAGGTTTTATTGTAAAAAACTGGTTATACATTTATGATTCAAAGTATTGTCCATCGCTGGCCACTATTTTCTCCCATCTTTCGGATAGCGTACGAATCCCGCGTCGAAAAAACTGGTCATCTTTTGAGGCTACCCACGAATCGATCCAATTTTTTACTTTTTCATAAGACCGGAAGTGCTGGTCAGCCAGGCCGTGTGCCATTGATCGAAACAAGTGATAGTCAGAGGGAGCAACGTCTGGAGAATATGGCGGGTGGGGTAGGACTTCCCATTTCAACGTTTCCAAGTATGTCTTGACCACTTTCGCAACATGGGGTCGAGCATTGTCATACTGCAAAATCACTTTATCGTGTCTCTCGTTGCATTGCGGCCGTTTGTCTTTCAATGCTCGGCTCAAACGCATCAATTGCGTTCGATACCGATCACCTGTAATTGTTTCAGTCGGTTGTTCAGTTTGGTTTTAACAGTTCATAATACACTACGCCGAGCTGGTCCCACCAAATACAGAGCATGACCTTGGACGTCAAAATCACCGTTCTTGAAGCATTGAAACCACTCACGACACGTTCTTTCACTAATAGCGGCCTTACCATAAGTATTCGATAAGCCTTAGCCGCAGATTTCTTCATATTGAAGCAAAAAATTAAAATGACAAGAATTTGGCTCGTAAACTGACATTTGTAATCGAGAATAACTTTATGATGCAGACACAAATCGACTAATGTTTCTATGGGATTATGTTGACAGATGCCCAAGTTTATTGTATGACGTCTATGATCTATTTATTTCGACCACCACTTACCGCTAAAGCCATCTATAGGAAAACGGCGGAAGCAAAGTTATACACCTAATAGTGGCCAGCGATGGACAATACTTTGAATCATAAATGTATAACCAGTTTTTTACAATAAAGCCTCGAATTTCGGCAAAAAAACGGCGGAAGCAAAATTGTACACCTAATATTTGAGTAAAAAATTATTGAAGATCAATATTCGATAATTTTTAGAAATTAATATCTTGTTAATTATTACGAAAATTGCAAAATGTTAGAGAATTTTTTCATTCAGTTTAGTTCGCTCTATCTACAAAAGCACTTGGCAAAAGCTTACGGGATACTGTGTATATATGTATATATATATATATATATATATATATATATATATATATATATATAGTTGTTAGTAGTTAGTAAGTAGTACGATACACTACTACTACTTATACGTACGTACGACGTACTACTACGTAACGTACTACCTACCTTACCTTACC
>NW_012130096.1:3217665-3222383 GCF_000143395.1 Atta cephalotes
ATATATTATTATAATAAATTAATAGTATAATAAAATTAATTATTTCTTTTGTTTCTTTTGTCTAGAACTAATAAATAATATAATAAAATAATACATATATATATATATATATATATATATATATATATATATACATACCTATATATACTTATACCTTGTTTATTTAATTACGGAAATAATAAGTACCATAATTCATTTGTTCGTTGCACAAAAAAATTACACAAGATTATAATGATGTGAGCCATGAAAAACTGATTTAACAAGCTTATAATTTTGATTTTAATTTATCTCGTAGTACTCGACGTAATATTTTACCAGATGGAGTCTTTGGAATGCTATCTACAAATCTTATACCACCTCTAAGTCGCTTAGGATTTGATACACGTTCTGAAACAAAAAATATATTTGTACATGCAATATATATATATATATATATTTATGAACACATAAAACTATATAATAATACTATATTGAGCGGAAAATATTAAGAATTTTTAAGACTACAAAGTAGATTTTTGGACTTAATTAATTAATATTGCATTTAATATTGCAAAAGAAAAGCTAGAAAATTAGTCCAATGCTTATTTCTTCCAATGATGCTAAAATATTTTTGTTTTTATTTCTCCTAAAAAATTTGCAAATGATGAAATTTCTAATCAGAATTAAGACAGGAATGCAATAGAAATACTTCATATATTGTTGTTAGTTCATTACATATGACACAGAAAATTCTTACCATTAATATACTGGATTATATCTTTTTCGCAAATATTAGAATTTTCTTCTTTTACAATGAAGGCCATTGGTAACTCCCCAGTTTTGTCATTCGATATGCCAATTACGGCTGCATCTTGTATACCAGGAAAAGTTAACAAAATCGCTTCGAGTTCAGCTGGTGGAACCTGATAGCCTTTATATTTGATGAGTTCCTTTATTCGATCGACAATATAAAAGTATCCATCTTCGTCATAATATCCTACATCTCCCGTATGCAACCAACCATCCTTGTCAATTGTCGCTCTAGTGGATTTTTCGTCATTATAATAACCTTTCATTATCAAATCTCCTTTGAAACATAATTCTCCTTTGCAATTTGGTCCTAAAGTTTTATCCGTCTCGTATTCTCCAATTGGTATTATCTTTGCTGAAAAAAAAATCAGTATTATATTGTCAAACTTTGTCGATATATATTCTATTAATTATATTTCTTATATTAATATAAAAATACACTCTTAAAATACATTATAAATATTGTGGAAAGAAATGCATACTGTGGAGAGGATCAATATTAAAATGAACTATCAAATATATTATCTAATACTGTTCCACAATACTATACTGTAAATATTTACAATTAAATATTTACAAGTAAATATTTACAATTAAAGAATAAAAAATGTTCGACTTTAAAATAATGACTCAGAAAAAATACATTTGTAAATCTATATTGTATGATAATAAGAGTAGATATTTAAAGCGTATAATTACGCTTTAAATAAAACAGACACTGTATTTTCCTAATCGCGAGAATCTTACCTAATATGCCTGGAACTACTACGCCAACACTGCCTAATTTTCCTTTTCCATCTGGTGATTGCAACACAGCTAAAGTAGTTTCCGTTAATCCGTAGCCTTGTTTAACATCAGTAATATTCATATTTAATCGTTTAGCGACAGCCTGCTGAATTTCCTTCGATAATGGAGCTGCACCACTCCTAATTAAATAGCAACTTCAGTAATTGCATAATTCGTAATTTTCGAAATAAATCTAATACAAATACATTTTATGTGTAAGTTTTCACAGCTTATTACAGTTCCATTGAACTCCTACATGTAAATTTATATAACAATGTATAAACTGTATATATTAATTTCATGAATATTCGCCTTTTTTTACTAATCTTTACTAATCTTATCTCATATCTTATTTTTATCATTAACAAATATATGCTCAGCCTAACATCTTTTTTTTTATTTTTGATTTTATGAATTGTAGCATTTTCCTTGAAGATTTAAACATCTTGTAATTTGTAATATACTTACCATATCGTTTTAACACAGGACAAATCATATTTATTCACAAGTGGATGTTTAGCTAGAAATACCATAAGCGACGGCACCATAGGCATATATTCAATTCTATATTTCTCAATGCATTTTAAGAATAGCTCTTCCTCAAAGCGTGAGAATACAATACTGCAATTTCCATTTAATATGCTAAGTACCATCAAGACGAATGAATATGCATGAAAGAATGGGAGTAGTGACAGAGAAATTCTATTTTCAGGAATTGTGTTAGTGTTCATATATATGCGTATGACTGTAGTAATATTTTTATCCGTCAACATGACGCCTTTCGGTAGGCCTGTGGTTCCACTTGAACATAAAATCGCTGTTACATGATCATCTAAATTAACGGGAGCCGCTTGAAGTGCATTTGCATCGTCACTAGAGACGTTCGATATCACTTTATACATGCTCGCCCATGAAACATTGTTGCGACCATCAGTAAGCATTAGGATTTTTGGCAACCAATGCAACTCTCTGAATATTTTTCTTATACCATTAAGTGATACTGTCGAAATAAAAATATACTTTGGTTTTGAAATAGACAGTGCATGTTTCAATTCTCTCTCACTGTACAGAGGATTTAAAGGACAGGCAATAGCACCCAGATAAAACGCAGCACATACTGGAATACAAAATTCCAGATTGTTTTCACTGCACACAGCTATGGTGTCGTTCGCCTTTAGTCCTTCTCTCTGCAGATAGACTGCCAATCTCCGGCTAGTGTCTAAGATATGTTGAAACGTCTGCTCCTTGCCAGTATAGGGATTTATCTGGCAAAAAAAGTTTATTGTCATTGTAGTAGAAAGTTGTATATGTATATAAAAATTAAATAACAAAATTATTTAAATTATATAAAAATTATATTTAAAAAATTATATAACATCTAGACTATTAGGAATTATTTTCTACATCGTATATTAATCTATTATAATTAATCAATATAATTATGTACATTAATTATGTATTAATAAAATTAATAACAACAATTAAGTCAATCACGAACTTACATGTGCTACACGAGTACCATGCGTCGTCAATTGCATTAATAACAATTGTCCCATCGAGATATTAAGTTCCGGCAACAATTCATCTTCACTACGTAAAATATTTGATTGTTGTGACATGTTGAATATGAGGAAATTAATTCCTTTTTTCACACGTTAAGAAGTTCTTTGATTCTTCAATGTAAAAGAAAATGAAATTGTGTACTTTGAAAAGTCTGATTACATTATGATAAGAATAATGTGATTATGATAAGTATATCTTCCACTCAACCTTCAATCAGTTTTTTTGACTTAGCAGATAATTCAATCAATAGTCACGAGTTTCAAAAAAACTGGTGACTCTACCAATTCACGGTTAGATGGCAGCAGGCGTACCATTTTAGACCGAAATATGAGTAATTGTATCTCTGAATGTTCGCTTAGATGGCATATGCGCCTCTAAAAGTGGTTTTGATATTCAAATCGAATGAACCCCATCTGATCGAATAGCAGCGATTTTTATTCAGCCAGAATTGTCTAAAAGGAAATTTTTTTAATTAAAATAATTGTCATTCCTAATTATATTTTTCCTTTCGCGTTCTAAATACCAAAAAATAAATTATTTTACTTACTTTAATAAAATAATATGTTATTTAATAAATTGATTATATTTTAACTGACAGAATTAACAATTTCTTTATACATAGAAGCAAATAATTGTTAATTTTAATTTTATTGTTCTTCCCACGACAAATTATTCATTTTTATTATTTGATATGAAAAGAACAATAAAGTTAAAAATGATAATTATTTGATTATATGTATAAAAAAATGTTTAAGCAATTCACTTGAAATAATTAATTTATTAAATTGATTAATTAATAAGTAATTAATTAATAATAATAATTGATTAAATAATTTTATGCACATTAATAAAATACAATCCATATTTAATAAGTTAATTCGCGATTAAATCAACCGACAGAATTACTTAACTAAAACAAAATTTTTATCGAATGTAATATATTGTATGTTTCTAATTTTATTTTTAAAAACGATAAAAAAATAAATAAATTCAGAACAATATTCATAAAAAAAAAATCAATGTTTGATTGGTGATAAATTTAACTAGTAGAATTTTCCAAAGCAAAATTTTATATGATTACGTAATTTTTGTCTCTAATTCATAATAAATTTTCTTTTCCATCTATAATAAAAAAAATAAATAATTCTATTATGATAGCAAAACAGTTGATACAAATGTCAATTGAATAAATTATTTCCCAGATAGCAAGTTGATATTATTTGTCATTTTATGTCAAAATAACGTTTTTAATATTCACATGAAATGACGACAAATACCTATAGGTTGCTCAAATTAATTAGAGTTTGATCCAAAATTATACATCGTTTTTCATATTTATATAAAAAAAGATATATAGACCGAGAATAAAATCTATTTCAAATCATAAAATCCATTTTAAATTCTTCTTCCACTTCTCCCTCCCCCCCCTCCACACACACACACACACACACACACACACACACACACACACACACACACACACACACTACTTATAAGTAGTATTATTATCTCTAGTGTAGTAATATAGTAAGTAAGAAGTAAAAATACTAATAGTTACGTACTAAGTTAAATTAAAGTTA
>NW_012130096.1:3222403-3225953 GCF_000143395.1 Atta cephalotes
ATTGTCGAAAATTAAGTCAAATAAGTAAAGGTAACGTTTCGTACTCGGTTTACGTACCTACTCTACTACAAAATAAGTATAGACAAAACTTACGGTAGTACCTCGTATATATATATATGTGTGTGTGTGTGTGTGTGTGTGTGTGTGTGTGTGTGTGTGTGTACATATAAAATTTATAGTATTTAAGAAACAAATCTCTCTTTCTCTCTTTTTCTCTTTCTTTAAAGACGATAATAGAATTGACACTCATAAGCTTTTCTAGGTTCAACGTAGAATTACAATTTTTTGATTAATTATGCTGCAATCAATAACACAATAGCTGCTGTTAAAGAAATCGTTTATTTTAGCCATTTAAATAATCGATTTGTTCGTTTTAACATTAAATTTTGTACATTATTTTGTCAGAGTATTTTGCAACAACGACAAATACTTACATATCAGGAAAAAGAAATCTAAATAACATCGCAAAATAAGAAGCTTGTGATTTTTTGCACTTGTCAAAAGTAACTCTTCTCATACTTAAAAAAAAAACGCAAAGAATACTTGGTGCCTCTATTGCAGCACAATATTTAAATCGTTCTATAAGTGTCCAAATATGCTTTTCTTTTTTATATAAATAATTGCACATCTTTTGTTGCAAATTCTTTGCAAATTAAACTACTGATGATTTTTTTTATGACAATTGGATGCACTATTATACCCTTATGAAAAAATACTATTGGACTCGCGAAAGAATGATAGAAATATTAAAAAAACTATTCGAATCGAATAAGTATTGTACACTATTCATTCCAATAGTTTTTTCACTAATCCAATGATATTTCTTCACGAGGTGTTGATTGTAGGCTGTCATACACAAAGCAACACAAAATAAATTAAATCTATTCTACAATTGCGTAGTTGTAGATGGTTGTAGTTGTAAGTACTTATTGATGATCCAATCATTGTCGAATATTCTCTTCATATTCGACTGTGATTAGCAAATTCAAAAAAAACTACAATCACAACTACGCCACGCAATTGTAGAATGGACTTTATGTATATATTGTATAAGATGCTCAGCACGAATTATCACATAGTTTAACGGAATATCTGTCAAATTTCTTGATCAACAAGACGCTTATACTTTAAAACTTTTACAATCAGATAAGTTTGTGTACAACAGCCTTTGTTGTTTGCACTCCAGCATGCACTAGCAGCATCAGATTCATTATCGGATGCACAAGAGACGGAGGCGAACGTCGTCGCCAATATCACCCGCGTGAAAGATTCATCGAATCAACACCACTGAACGCAATGCCAATTCCCACGCTTTCGCCGACATCTACAAGAGACCGAACGACGGAACCTCCGTCCGGAAGGAAAAAAACGTGCGGGAGAATCTTAGTAAAATGACGTGAAACTCGGGGCTTCCTCTCGCTGAGGAAGTTTCGGATTTGTACGCTTGGAAGCTATGCGTGACGGCCGACGAAGATCGAAAAGTACCGTCGGTCGCTAAGCCCCGACGAGGATTTCGGCGCGTGTGCCACGAACATTTTTCCATCGTCGATTTTTCCCCGCCCTTTTGTCAGTGGGTGGGCGGGGCCGAACGGACGACCGCCTCGAACCGAGCGATCGCACGGTATTGCGCGTAGCGGCCGCCACAATGTCGGGCGAAGCCTCGCGCGAGCGTTACGATAGGTAGACGCGTTTCAGCTCATTCGGGCGTAACACCAACGGCGTGCCGAGTAACGCGGTGGGCTCGTCTGGTGCCGAGTAGCGGCGGTAACCGATGGGGTCCAATGAACGACGAGACGAAACGATCGCGCCGCCTGTACGAGAACGCTCGTCCAATGATCACACGGGGAATCTTCAGCATCCACTTCTCCCAGTCGTGGCCTCACCGCTCCTCTCTACGGCGTATGGAAACCCTTCTCTCACACGCAAAAGGGGACATCTCATCACGACTCTTGGTAGCAGGCACTTCTCCGTAGTGGGTACTCCACTCATCGTGTCGTCGTACGGGTTCTCCGCGAGAGGCTGTGGGGCCTGTGCCCAGGCGGGCGAGCAAGCGAGCGAGCGAACGAGCGCGAGCGCGAGCGGGCGAGCGCTGGTCGAGTGGGTCTAAGCGGCCGTGAGGACCTCTCCAGGAGTACCCGACAGAAGTCCTCTCCATTCATTCATCCATCCATCCAGCCAGCCAGCCAGCCAGCCAAGCCAGCCAAGCCAAGCCAGCAAGCCAAGCCAGGCAGGCAAGCCACCCAGCCAGCCATCCATCCATCCATCCATCCATAGAACGGCTCTTCTCCTACGGAGAGTGTATCCTCGACGAAGGTGGAGGCGAAGCGTAGAGTGGTACATCTACCATCGTCTCTCTATCGGCTTAATCCAAGGACTCCCAAGACCCCTGTGTGATTTCAGTCGGCCGCCGGCCGGCTCTGGCCGGCCACTATCCTTGACCACGTGGGCAAGGTCGCCGTGTTATCTTTCGTCCGTTTTCGGATTCCAAGGAGCAAGACGCAACGACAACACGTCGACTTACGTGTTCTCCGCCGAGACAGTGTCGAGAGATCCGACGACCACAGGAGAGCCATCCGAGTCGGCCGCCGGCCGACCGCGGCCTCGATTCTTCTCGGTTACGTGTGACAGTTCGTGCGCCACGTGACATCGCATCCCTTCGTTTCTTAACGTCAATCTCGCAGGGGCAAAGGACCTTGGTTTCCGGAGAAAGTAACCCGGAAACCAACGACGTTGAATATAAGAAAGAAAATGAATAACACAACGTTCATCAACGTTGGCAAATGAAATATATCCGTGAAGAAATCCCAGTTCTTCTTCTTGAATTCACTTTTAAATCCCCAAGTAATCGGAGACTTATCTCGGCCAATATCTAGTGATAGTGGAGCTTGAAATCAGTGTTTTGCAGATTGAGTACTTCCGGTGAGCTGTCGTGTTTGTGTATAAGAATTGTATAAGAATTGGTTTTCGCGATTGCAAGAGCTATGCGTGCGTTTAAACGTGATCAAGATCAGGGAAAGAGAAAGAGGGACAAACCCCGGCTCGCGGCGAATGATTGCGGGCTATACATTGATTTCGGGGACAAACGGTCCCAATGTTAGTGAAGACGGAGAATTTTTTACTGTGCGCCTGTGACCCATTATAATAATAAGTGAGCACATCAACTTATACGAGTGACTTGTGGCATTGTGGGATTAACTAGTCGTGTGTACCGATTTCGATCTCGAGTGAACGATCGTTCGAGTGACATACTGTCGAAATTTTATAGTGAAAATCGGACGTTCGGAGTTAATAAATCGTCCGTTGAGACGTGATTCAAAAGGAGGTGCCGACGATCGTGTGAAAGCTACATTGGCGATCGGTAATCGCGAACTAGACGAGAAAGAGAGAGAGAGAGAGAGAGAGAGAGAGAGAGAGAGAGAGAGAGAGAGAGAGAGAGAGAGAGAGAGAGAGAGAGTAGTAGTACGTACGTACGTACGTACGTACGTACGGTCCGTACGTACCGTACGTACCGTACGTCGTACGTACGTACGTACGTACGTACGTAACGTAC
>NW_012130096.1:3226114-3239737 GCF_000143395.1 Atta cephalotes
AGAGAGAGAGAGAGGAGAAAGAGAGCAGTAGAGTCATAATGCGCCGTTGTTACGGCTAGCGCCGGCCTCATCATTCCGCGAAGCGTGAGCTTCAAGTATTTCGACGGCGTCGGGCTCGCCGAGATGAGCGGTGGCAACGGCGGCGGCGGAAACGGTGGCGGTAATCAAGGCGGTAATGGCAATGCCACGACTTATCACCAGCACCAACAGCAGCAGCAGCAACAGCAACAACAACAACAACAACAGCAACAGCAACAACAGCAATCGTTGGAGCAGGCCGGCCTGCTGTCGGATCTCAATGGCATCGATCTGGCGATGAGCCTGTCGCCCAAGCAGCACTCATCCCACGTGCAAGCTGCTGGTGCCCACACTACGCCTTTCAGCGTAACCGATATTTTGTCGCCGATCGAGGAGTCTTACCGGAAGCTCGAACTCGCCGCTGCCGCCGCCGCCGTCGGTGTTGGTGTCGGCGTCGTAACGCATTCCCAGGGCTCGCCTTACGGGAACGCATGCGGTGCACGGGTGGGTGGTAACACCGGTAGCTCGAGCGCAAGCAGCGGCAGCCCGCCGCTGCACGGTGGTTCGACGCCCGGCGGCAGCACCCCCGGACCAGTTTCCGTTGCCAACGGGGCCGCCCCCGGTGGCGGTGGTGCCGGCAGTGCCGGCGGTGCCGGCGGAGGCATGAGTGCCATGGGTAATCCTTACGCAACTATGCAGCTCACGTCGCAATATCAATATTGCGCCGCGGAATTATCGCCGTATCATCACGCCGGACCCGGTGTGGGTGCCACGGCCACAGCCACGGATCCCATGAGGTCCCACGCGGTCTCCTCGCATCATCATCCGTGGTACGCACCAGCGCCACCGGCCACCAATGACCCACGTTTTGCCAGTGAGTAGCTTGTCTTTTATTCAAAGAAAATCATTGAAGAAAATCCAAAATCTCAATCGATATCAACTAAAATAATGTAATATCAATATAATGTTATAAATGTAATATAACATGGTATTAATAAAATAATAATTACATTGTTGATGTTCTGTGATTTTTAGTTGATGTCGACTGGGAGACGTATAGTAATGTCTAACATCTATTAAATCTATTTCTTATACTGATGTAGATATAGATTAATTTTAATGATTGATTTATTTTACTCTTTATCTTTTTCTGATTAATTACTGAATTCTGATGAATTTCTGAATTCTTACACGAAAAGAACGATTTTGCTGTAGAATCTAAAATTTAGTTAGATATAGATCTGAAATTAATTTTGTTAGAAAAAATGATGAACAATGCTGCAAAAATTTTGATATAACAATTCTATTTCCAACAAAATTATTTTTAAATCCAGCAAAATTTTAGATCTCAGTAAAATCGTTTTTTTTTTCATGTAGAACTAATGTAAAAACGATAAAAAATAAGTTAAATGATTAATTATTGTTGTACTGATGGAAATGGACATAATGAATGGAGATGAACGAATGAGCAACTTTAACTAAATTGTGTATATTTAATCTCTCGATACAATAAATTATAATATATATATGTGTTATGATATCAAATTTGTGAATATATAAAAATGTGAAAAATATAATCATAGATAATTAATAAACAGATATCAATTTTTCATTAATTTGATCAACTTTACATAAAACTACTATTACATTCTACGAAATATTTTTCAAAAAGATTCTTCTTTATAAATTAAAGATTTTTCTTTATTACGATTTTGTTTGCAAAATCCTTAATCATCATTGCAACTATATAGACGTCCAAAAATGCGATTATATTGTATTAAAAGTCAATCGTAGCAATAATAGAAATTCATTTTCAAAATTTGAGAAACGATTTTACGCTAATGGAGGGAATATTTTGTTTGATATATCTACATACATTTACATGCTCGTTAGATGAGCAAAAAGCCTTCATGGACTTCGACTACATATTGATTAATTCAGTCATTCGATGAATTATGTCTTGGACAGTTAGTCTGTCTGCTAAACGTTACCGAGTTATCGAATGCAAATAGTCATTCTGTCAGCCTGTTAAATGAGTTTCGAGGGGTCTGTATTTATCAGAGAGGCTCGGTGTGTAGTCTCATAGAATATGACGCTTATACTTTCAAAGAAGACATGTTCTTCCTGATGATCGTCGGCATGAAAACCGACATTAGACGTACGATCTACACCTGTTATTTAATCACCGATTGAAAAAATGGCGAGTGAAATCTGTAGGAACGTCGGAGAATCACGCGCGAGAGTTAACGTTATCAGATATTCATCAAAATCTTGTGTTTTGTGTATAAATGCCGGAAGCACGACACGAAGCGACTCCGGAGAAAAAGAGAAGGAAAAAGAAAGAGAGAACGATGTACGCAGTATGTTGTACTCGGATAAAAACCTATCTTCTAACGAGCTATTCCTTCCGCCTTCCAAGAGTCACGTCCGTCAGGCTTTTATCGATCTTGTAACGACAAGACCATGGATATCTTAGCTCCATTTAGGGATCGACGAGAGAGTGTCGGTTTCGGATTACAAAGTTGACGAAAATGCGCTATCGTTAATTGGTAAGGAGAACCCATCGGCATTTCTCAGTTTACAACTGTCTTTAAGTGTTCTATGAGAGAAAGAGGACTAGAGTTTATTCTTCAAAAGCGTGTAGGAACTTTCTACAAATAAGCCAACAAATTGTGAGGATAGGATTTGCTGGAATTCTTGAAAAGATTGCAATGATACAGCTTCATAAAAGATGAAGATGCAAATTGATTTTCTCAGATTGATCTTTCTCAAATCATTTGATTCTAGATATAACAGAGAAGAAGGGTTCTAAATCTATTTTTGTATCTTAGCTCTTCTGCAATCTGGATTTTTTTTTAGCACAAGTAAAATTTCATTCTCAAGTTTCTTGTTCATTTTTCTCAAATTTTAATTTAAAGATTTTAACATTTGAATTAAACTATTTGATAACGCAGTATAGAGAAACGCAATATGTTGAAAAGTAATCCTGAATTTTTCCACATTTTTTAAAAGTCTGAGAAAAGCAGTGAAAAAACTTGGGCTAAACAAAAAAGACCCAGATTGCAGATAGAGAAAGTAAAAATATAGTTGTAAATGGAGAGTTAAAAACGAGACTTTTGAATTTAATCGTCCATAAAGTAAGTGGAGATAGAGCAGTCAGCAATTTGCAGTGATATTCTTTAAGTGGAACAGTTTAAAAGGATTGGCGTAAAAGCATCCTCGGGAAGTGTAGGAGCTTTGACACTTCGGGGATCCATTTGGATGTCCAGGGCGCCGCATAAGTTTCGCGTTTCAGTGTCCACAAAAGGAACGTCGCGCATACCACCGTCGGCCAACAATGCGCGCATCTTTCATGCGACTTGTGTCAACAAGGCATTCGTCTCTTCTCTGTGGATTTTCGTCCATCGCACGCGCCACTTTAGCGAGCCGATCGCTCGTCGCTCTCGCCGTATCGATCCAGAATTCGAAAAAGCGCGACTAGTGGACGGCGCTGAGGATTTTAGTTAAACAAATAAGAGGGACTGGTCCTCGAGTTAAATGCCTCAGACGCGCGGATGCCCGTCAGCACCATACGAATTCGATTTCGCAGGACTTATCGTCGCCCCTTGTAAAATAAACAGAGCGCGCAGGGAAACCCCGCGTTCATCCATGGAGTTGCAAACGAGACCGTTTCCCTGATGCGCTTCGCGATCGTTCGAATTCGTTTTCTAAAACTGCGACTATGTGGCAGTATTATGTAGATTGCGTGCGCGAAATGATAGTATAAAGTAAATCACGAAAGAGTTTTTGCCAAATCATTAACGTGGAATATAATGTGGAATATAATCTATCTACCAATTATATTATAATTTAATTTATCAATTATATTATAGGTGGAAATTCTTTGGAATACTTTAAGATGTTTATTACCAACATTATTAAAGTGTAAGTGTTCAATGTAATTTGTAATATGTTGTTTTCTAGCTTCAATTTATGATTGTATTTCAAGTTCCGACAAACTGAATTGATACGCAGTTATAGAACTGAAAATAATTTATAGCAATGTGTATTATTAGTATTTGTAAATGTAATTAATATTTGTAAAATATGTATGAATATTATTAAACACTAAGATCTGCTTCGACTGAAAAAAAGATTTTTCTATTTGATTTTTAATTTATAATCTATTTGTTTTATTTCTTTGTGAATTCTATAAAGAGCAAATTTAAATACCAGTCATACATTGTTCGCTGTGCATTCAAAAAAAAATTTCAGATCAAGGAGAATCCACTCATTAATGTTTTCGATCTAACTTTTTTAATATCATTATGCTATTCTAGTTTGACGTTTTTCAATGATAGATCATCAATTGATTGTGCTATGCGTTTGCGATTTACATTTTAGAAACATCCTATTGAAAACTTTTGCTCTTATCGCCACGTAAACATTATTTGTATGAATTTCTTTTATAACTTTTTACGATTTGTCGTCTATACATATAATCATGTGAGTATGCAGCATTGCGTCGTGAACGACAGTGCAATTCCATTTTTTTATTATTAATCTTACGTAATGTGATTAAAATTATAATTAAAATTAAATCAATTATATACAATAGAAATGATATATATTATTAAAAATGCATAACTATGCCTATTGATATAAAAATATAAATCAGAAGTTGTAGTTCATTCAGCTAAAAATTGTATTTAAAACAAATAATAAAAAATATCTCCATTAAAAAAATTTTAATTGTTATTACATTCTAAACTCGGCAAAATTTTTTTTGTTTTATATTGCATTTTTTCTTTTTTTCTATATTTTTCTATATTTCATTCGTTTCAGTTTGGTATATGTTTATCTTTCTCTTTCTGATTTTCTACGTTTTTTCAAATATGAAACTTCCTAATATTATAATAATAATAAACTATTAGTTTTGTTCTATCAGAATCTTGATAGGTATTTATTATATTTTCACTCTACTTTATCCTTGCTAAACGTTTAAGATTTTGATTACAGTTTTAATTTCTAGTGGTTCTAATAAAATTATTTACTATCTAGGACAAATTTAGTAGAAAAAAACACGTAATTTCGAGAATCAATTTCATCAATAATTTGTCTTTGCATTACGCAAACTGAGATCGTGAATAGGATTTCCGTAGCAAACTTGTTTAATAACAAGTTACAGATCCTGTGACACATGATTGTGACGCTTTAAATAAGATCTAATTAGAGTAAAATTAAAGTGAAACGCGAAATTACATAATAAGCAAAATTATGCAATCGACGCGCGAAATTAAATGTTACGTCTATATCTATATGCCATCAGACGAGATATTTTTATCCTGCTGGATTGGACGACTTTCACACTGTGGGCGGTACGCGAAGACGTCTGTGATTCGGAGCGAGAAATCTTTTGGGCTTTTGTCACCTAATTGGAGGCTGAAGAGCCAAGACGGTGGAGACTTCCCCACCCCGTCGGTCGGCCACATAATTACGTTTTGAAACGGGGATGTTCGACGTGAGGCAGAGTGCGACGCCGGTGGTCAGGTAGACGTTGGAGAAACGTCAATTTATTTAACGAGTTCCTGCACGCGCGTTGTTCGCCCATCATCGGGATCTGCCTTCGTGTATTGGCAGAAGTTACATCGAAACATCCCGTCCCGTCAGTCGTATCCTCACGCATTGTTCTCGGTGACTGCTGACGAGCAGCTTTAAAAGGATGGCATCGTACGAGAAACATAATAATTTACATCACCTATGTGATTTACGTGAAATTCCTCGCAGTACCAATTAATGTTAACATGTGATAATCGCATATCAATATTTAGAAGAATCTCTTTTCGAAATTGTATAATTTACGAAAAGAGACCACAATTTGTAAAAATTATCAAGTATTTATTTCATGAGAGCGCGGGCTTATAAAATTTGCGACTAGAATATATCATAACAAATACGTTAGTCAATTTTGATTAATTTAAATGCAGAGTATTTGGTAATCAGTGTAACAATCCAAGTAGGAGGAAATTGTATATGAATAAAAATTTATAAAAAAGAAAGGAGAATTTATAAAAAGGATTGTCAAGTTAATTTCAAGAGATCGCAGGTGTAGAAAATTTATGAATAGAATATATCATAACAGAAGTGAGATAGGTTTGATTAATTCGAAATAGAACGTCTGGTAATCAGAGCAACAATGCAGGTAGGAAGAGATCGTATATGAATTTGTAAAAGGATATATTAAGTTGATTTCAAGAGATCGCGGGCTTGTAAAATTTGTAGATAGAATAAGTAGAAATAATAGACAAGTGACGAGTTTGTTTTAATTAATTCAAATGCAATACATGTTGCAACCAGCGTAACAATCTAGATCGTGTCATACACTGAAATATTTGTATATGTAAATATTTGTCTATAATATTTGTACATGTATATGTGAATGTATTTTCAGTACAGACATATACAACCATAGATAAGAGGAAATCGTATACACTTGTAAAAATCTTGTAAAAATGATTATCAAGTTGATCTTAAGAGAGCACGTGCTTATAAAATTCATATACGATATCAGGCAAGTGGTTCGCGAATCAGTTTTGATTAATTCGAATGCTGGGCGTCTAGTAATCAGTGCAACAATTAATCCCAATAGGAGGTGAGGCGAAGCCACGAAAACTCATCGGGTACTCGAATCGGCTATCGAATATAGGCTATCGAACGTAACTTCGGATATCCGCGTAACGCGAGGGGCCTTCGATGAAAAATGCGTCGATTTCTTCCGCCGAAAATACGACAATTACTTTTGCTCGATGCACAGTGTACTCCGGATTTGAGCTACGAGCTCCGTACGATTTCTCCCGTACGGGCGCGCCGAGGTAAACAAATTTGACGGTGTTTGTTCCTGCGCTCAAGTGGTATTTCTTTCTCGCCCTCGACTTCACTGACGGCTCGAGAAATACGGTTCTCACAGGCATAATAATTCGGAACTTCATCTCGGGGACCTCCCGTGTTCCAATGACGTAGCACTTCGCAGCGCCTAAATCGTTCCCTTTGTCCGCACCCAAGCGCGTTCATTTTTGACAGCTCCTCGCCAACTGACAAGGGATAGACGACCGCTCGCTTGCTCGTCTGGGTAGCCTTCGGTAGCTCAAATTTAGAGGAGAATCTTCAGCCATATACGCTTAAACGTATACTTATGAAAATATGAATATGTCATAATTATTATAATCTCTATCGCCACACGAAATCGTTGGTAACAATCCTTTTAATTAGTTCTCAAGAATTTAATTCTCGCTACGTCTAATGCGAGCACTGAGAGAAATGATTCTGTTATTGTAAGAACAAATCAAGGAAAAATAAATAATATTTGTTAAAAAAACGATCGATTTGTTATAATTGCAAATTAATTCGTCAATATAACAAATAATCACTAGTATCGCTAGCAAATAAGAGGCTCGTGTGTGTGTGTGTGTGTGTGTGCGCGCGCGCGCGCGCGTGTGTGTATATATATATGTATATATAAAAGTCGTAGATGGTTGCAAGGTCTCAAATCGTAAGAAATTGATCAATTCTAATCAAATATTCTCCCTACTTAGTCTGTTTCCTACGACTTAAGACTTCACGATATTCATCTATGAATTCTATGTAAACGAGCTTAAAGTTTATCCAAAAGATTGGTTAGATTCTATATAGTTTGGTTCTGTTACTAATAATTGATTGGTATAGTAGATTAGCAGCAATCACAACAATTTGTTATCACATATTTACCAATCACCAGTTATATTTATCAATCACCAATTAAAGATACTAATGGCTTATTAAATTAACAAAATCCTTTCTCTCAGGAAGAGAGTAGATGTTTGATATTATACACGGAAAGAATAATTTTGTTAAAATATAAATTTAGCTATAGATACAGAATTTCAAAATATTTATGTAGAAAATTTAAACATGATGAGTAATATTGTAAAAAATTTTGACATCTAAAAATGATTTTTAGCCAACTGGTTGTTTTGTGTTAAATTTTTTTGCAGCATTACTTTCATTAAGTTTCCTAAATAATTATTTTGATGATGAAACAAAATTATTTTCCATAAATTACATACAACCCACAATATTAAAATATTAAGAGAAAAACATGAGTAATATTTCTGTAATTAGTGTGCGAATAAAATATTGCTCAATTAGTTATTTTTAAGTAAAAAATAATAAATCATTGAACATTTCAATTCTTTTTGGAATCATTCTTGGAGTTTACAATTAGTGATTCAATTTAAGATTATTAACAGTCTCAATGCGGAAGATATGAAAGATCCTTGTTAAAAGACTGTAAAAAAGTCTACAATGTCTAAAATAATGTGAGAGGATGTATGTTCACTGTAAGAAAAAAATGAAGAAAAAAAATTATTTTCAGATCTATATTTAACTGTACTTATATGTTCTTCAGCAAAATCATTCTTTCCGTGTATATATCATGAATATGTAAAATCTAAAACTATTCGCATGGATAATTAAAATAAGATTTAAAGTAAGATATATCAGAATCAGAATGCGGCGTCGAAAACAAGGAATATTTTCGTCGTTAAGTACTTATAGATCTTAAATTTTCATAATGAAGATGCGGAAAAAGAAGGCTGCAAAGTATCATTCCCGGTTTGTTCAATATGTTTTGCAGTCTCGCGACTGATGGGCGCCGCGGCGGCGGGCGCCGGGACCAACATGGCCGGCTGCTCGGTGGGCCAGTCGATGGGCGACGTGACCAAGTCGTCGGGAATGGGGGTGGGCGTCGGCGTCGGAGTCGGCGTCGGCATGGGCGTCGGCGCGATGCAATTCCCTCTGGCGCAGAGACGGAAGAGACGCGTACTCTTCACCCAGGCCCAGGTCTACGAGCTTGAAAGGCGATTCAAGCAGCAAAAGTACCTCAGCGCGCCCGAACGGGAGCATCTGGCGTCCTTAATTCATCTAACTCCCACGCAGGTATGTTTATAATTACTTAGTTAATTACTTGTTGTTTATACGTAAGTTTTAGTTTACGACAGGCACTTCATTTCGAATGTATTTGTACTTCGAAATGTTGCTCATTTTTTTTTTAAATTTCTGATGAAACTCATCGAGTTCGTCTCGTGTAATGTGATTTCGCGACTAAATATTTACCGCTATTGTTTTTCCAAATAATACAAAGTTAAAAATCGAGACGTAGAATCTTTTAAACAGTTCTTTGAGACATCTTTTAAATATCTTAAAAATGTCTTATATTCTAAATATGGACTTGTTATTTTCTGATTTGTTATTGTGTATCATTTTCATACAGACGATGGCTATTAAAGTTGAAGGTATGAATTTTATGTTAATTTATAAATCGGGATGGCGTCTAGGATTCTTTCGGGATATCTCTATAGAGAGTTGAAAATCAGGAAATCTCGTTAAACACCCTGCAGCTATGGCACACAAAAAAACTTAACAATAAGATGTATGCAGTAAGTACGTGAATCTTCAGATCGGAGCACAGATCTCTGCATAACGCATAAAGCATAAGAAAATCAATCAATCAAATCTTTTATTTTATAGGAAAGAAATGGAGAACTTTGATTGCTATATTTTTTACGCGTTATATGTTATGCAAGACTTTGCACTGCAAATCCGAGAGTGTACAAAGTGACTTCAATATATATATATATATGATTAATAAAAATGATTAATAATCACATATAAAAACAGATTTACACATTTAAATGTGTATAGTCAGTTTTACACAGAAAATTAAATTACATATATATATTAAAGTCACTTTTTACACCCTTAGATTATAGTGAATGCCTGTTCTTACTACAGTCTTTACTGTGATTAACCAATTCGTTTATTGTTTACGTTAAGATTTTTTGTGTGCCATGGTAGAAGGTGACGAACTGTTAACTAATTGATTCCTTTATCTAATATTCAATACCTGATTTAATCGTGGGACGAACTATATACTTATCCATTAAATATATTTCGCACAATTTTATTAAGCCTTGACGAAGATCCACGATAGTTATCTACCAAGCGGATAAGATAGCTGGTTCCAGCATACGCCGATTTTAACAAGTGTATTCATTTTCATTGAACGCAGACAGGTCTGGCCAGCTCGAGATGCGATATAGCGGTCTGGTAACAATAAATAATTGTTACGTGGCTCATTGGCCGCATCCTGCGTTGATGCACGTTCATGCGCGGATCTCCCCTTCGTTCGGTCTATCGTTTCGTCTACCGTTCGTCTCTCCGTCTGCGGTTCAATTCACTTATCAGCCCTTTGAAAACAAGCACGTCGAATTGTCCGTTTGTCATCGCGACGTTTGCAACAAGGATGACGTTATCGATATAACTTAACTCAACTAACGCTAAGCGCCATAAAAATCTTAAAATATCTTTTACAGTCTTCTTTTGATCTTTATACAAATTCTTCAAAGTAATAAAACTTCATTTATTAATATTAGATTAACGTATATTGTAAAAGAAGTTTGAAATAACAAGTATTTGCTATTTTTTACTATAATTGCATGGAAAAATAATTATGGTTAGGAACTGAATTTTTATAGTTATTGTTATAATTTGTTAGTAATAAATTATATTTATAATTCTATCACAAATAGTCGGCACCGAAAAAGATCCACGGAAAGAACGGTGATGCAGATCTGAAAATAAATTTTAACTAAATTAAACTATCAAAATAATTATGTAAAACTTTCAAACTGATTGCTTATAGAATGTCAAAATTTTTGCAGAATTGCTCATCATATTTGTATTTGTATTGTTACATAATATTTTGTTAACAAAATTATGTTCTGTGTCTATCTATATTTTTAAATAATTTAACGAAATCCATTCTTTCCGTGTATATTTAAATTATAGTCAACTTGTGGCAACCCTTTTCTCTCAATATAGATGAAATGAAATAATTATATTGATAAAATTGAGATTGGAATGTATTTGATTATATTTAATTATATTCACTAGTTTGCCAGAAATAATTTGAACATAAAGAGTAAATATTCACATGCTTTCTTTAGAAACATTCTCAAAAAGAATGCGTGTCGTGTACGGATATTTGTAACTATTTACTGCAAAAAAAAGAGCGAATAAAAACGACTAATTAGCGGTAGGTCTAAAGAGAAGCTTCACACAGTGAACGTTTATCAAAATGGAAAACGCTTCCTTAAACCGGAAGAGTCGAGCGCCCGCACGAAGCCCGGGCCTTCGAGCGATGATGACGAGTCGATGTCAAGCACGGAAGTCGGCAAAGAGCTCTGATTGCAATCAGCCGGGATTTTCATGCTCACCCGGGGCGAATGAGTACAAGCGGTACATAAGTTTCGACGAGTTTTATAGAAGATTGCAACGATCGTGGGAGCACGTGATCGAGCGAGGGAAGGAAATTGCGGACAATTTATGTTTCTCCCTACATATACATATATAAGTCTGTCTATCATCGTACACGCTTTGTGTTAAAATACGAATTACACGATCTCGCGTTTTAGAGATCACATTATAAACACAGAAAAATATTTGCTGTTTAAAAAGAACAGCCAAAGTATCTAAAAATTTAACTAGATATAAATATGAAAATAATTTCATTAGACTATCAAAATAATTGCATGGAATACTTAAATATTAATGACTGCAATGCTGTAAAAAGTTTTAACAGTTTAATCAGTTTAAGCATTCTACACAATTTAATGGTCCAAATAAAAGTTTTGTTGAATCTATATCTTGCTAAATTTTTAAATATTTCAGCAAAATCTTTTTTCTTCCATGTGTATCTAAAAATTTAATTGAAAATAAAGCTAAATACAGATCTGAAAATAATTTTGTTGGTTATCAAAATAATCAAGAGACACTCAACCTAGTTGCTAAATATTAAAATTTTTTATGGCATTGCTTATCTCGCTTAAATATCCTAAATAATTATTTTGGTGGCCTAACAAAATTATTTTCAAATCTAAGCTAAATTTTTAGATACTCCAGCAAAACTATTCTTTTCATAAATGTTTATTCAAATATGATATAAATACGGTATAAATATCTAACATTTAACAGTTCTCCTCCGCGTCTCGCTGCGATCAACATTTTTTGACAATCGTATTTCAAATCACTATATCGATCTCGCGGTCAAATCACAAAATCACAGATAAACGGTTGCCCGCAATCTCGATAGAAAAATCTCTTGCCGCGAGGATGCAATCTATAAAAAAAAAAATGGCGACGATATCGGAACGCGTGACGACGCATTACATTTATCTCGTTGGTGTCTTTCCCGTCCCGCCGATTTCTCGTTCCGTTCCCTCCGGAGCACGTCCTCCCTCTTATCCCCCTGGCACGGGGCACACACAGATGGGTCCCTCCATTTTGCGCTCGCATTGTTACTCCAAGTACCCGGCCCCCCTACCCCTTCGCGCGGTGTGGTGTTACAATGCCTAGCCACTCCTGGGCATTGTTACCAGTATTGTTATTATTATCGCTACTGTTGCCGGTTGCGGCCGAGTGGCGAATGGAAAAGCAGAGGGCCGGTGAAGCCAGCTGCTACATCGAGTGTCGCATTAGAGGCAAATTACACTCCCTCCCCTCCCCCTCTTTCTGGCCCGCCTATCGTAGCTTTTATCTCACTTCTCCATTTTCTCTCCGTTTTTCCGAAAAGTTTTGACCTATCGAACTGTCCGCGAAAACCTGTCGGTGATATCAGATCTTTATTATCTGAAACAAACGCTATTACAATTGCGTTGTTACGTTTATTGTTTACACGTTAACGAATGTTGACAACGTGCATCGAACTAATTATAAAATAGTGTTGAATTATTTATATTCCTAGATAAGAATATTCCTAGATAATATATGTAGATATGATCAGAAGTATTTTTGATTACAACGACTAGTGCAAGGAATACTGAACTATAAAATAATGTCGGATATAAGAGAACTAGCAAGAAAGATAGATATCGTTATTTATTAAGCGCTCTAGAACCGCGAATTCTCTCAAAAAGCAATGCATAATTGCAAAATTAGAAAAATTGGATACATAAAATACATAAAATAAGATTATAAAAATAAAGATAAAAAGGAAATAAAATATATAAAAATAGCAAAGATGAAAGAAAAACTTATAAAAGAATACTTATCTAATAACATACTCAAAAAACATATTGAAAAACAAGATGTAGGACACAAATACAAATCAAATTATACATTTATACTTAATAAATTATTGTTTAATTTGTATTTGAAATCATGCAGAGAGGTGGTACAGCAAATATTCCATGATATACTATTCTAAAATTCCGCAGTATTCCAAAATTCTGCTGCTAAAAGATCGTTTAAAAAATTTTGTGCGATATAACAGTAGCAATAAATGAAAGAACGAGAGAGAGAAAGAGAGAGAGAGGGAGAGGGAGATTAAGTTTAGAATGAAGACTTATTGTTCTTGAATTCAAAAACCAGATATACATGAGAGAGACAAGAGAGAGAGAGAGAGAGAGAGAGAGAGAGAGAGAGAGAGAGAGAGAGAGAGACGCGACGTCGTACGTACGTACTTACGACGTACGTACGTAAGTAAATAAATAATACTAATTAAAGTTAGGTTGGTTTCGTACCGTACCGTAC
>NW_012130096.1:3240052-3257323 GCF_000143395.1 Atta cephalotes
GAGAGAGAGAGAACAGGAAGATCGCGATCGCGTACGATTCAGCTACGTGAATAATAATCATAATAATGGGTTTGCGTACCACCGAGTCTTCGCACTCCCCCTCTCTCCCCTAGTTTCATCCCCCTGCACTGCGGTCGGCAACCCCATGGTGCGCACGTCAGGAGAGGGATCGAATCCCGTAGAGCAGAGGGCGAGTTCAATGCTGTGTAAACACGTCGCTACCGCCGTTTTCGAGATCGGCATAGACGAGAGATGAGAGACGAAACGATCGACAGCGCAATGGTACGACTAGTGCCACCATCACGGTTTCTTTTGACACAATAATGGGAGAAATGACGTCATTAATTCACGGATGTTCGCCCTTAACATTAGTATTAACCCCCTCAATTCTAGTTCACAATACATTCGCAATATCTTTATTTCTAATTTTTTTTAAATATATGGAAAGACCATTTTTGTTAAAATATTTAAAAATTTAGCTGGATATAGAGCTGAAAATTTTATTAGACCATCAAAATAATTGTATATACGATCACAGGCCCGATGGGTTGTATATGAATTTGAAAAAATCCACACTCAAAATTTAGCTTGATGTGAAGATTCACACCTAAAAAATTCAAAAATTGAATTTAAAATCAACGGTTTCAATTTTTTGAAACTTATATGGAGAAAATGCGCGACTGCCGATACTCGCGATGGCAGAACATTGTTTCTGAGTTAAAATTATGACACATCAGTGAATTAAAATTCACTTGAAAGCTTTTGAATTGAATACTTTTAGGTGTCGTAGACTTTATTTAGAAATAAATTTTTGTTTCGTTATAAAAGAAATGTTGAAAATATGCAAAAAATAATATTTAATCAAAATCAATTTAATCAAAATCCTGACGTGCTACGCAAATTTTGCCAATGATTTGGTGTTCAACGTGAAAAAATCTTTAAAATCTGTACTATGACACTTTGGAAAAAATTTAGATGTTGAACAGTATTAGCTAAATATTTAGGTACTTTACCAAAACCGTTCTTTCTGTAGAATCATGTATATCGTGTATTTTATCTTGTCCATTCTTCAATTTTCATGTCGATCTTCCCTTAAGATTATTAGAATTCCCTTAAGATTATTAGGATTTATTTATGAGTTAAAATTAATTATAAATCAATTTATGAATTTCACTAATATTAGCTCTTTTATTATCTCTTTTTTTTTATTATTATTATTATTATACTAACAAAATATTCTCATAAAGAAGAGAGAGGTATAAAGAGTTACACAAAAAATTACACTACTGTGAAATTTTTTTTCCGATGATTTCCGTATAATCGAGGAACGAAATTTTTGGGTAC
This sequence comes from Atta cephalotes, assembly GCF_000143395.1. NCBI lineage: Eukaryota > Metazoa > Arthropoda > Insecta > Hymenoptera > Formicidae > Atta > Atta cephalotes. The sequence continues at coordinate 3,241,397 of NW_012130096.1, forward strand.
TGAAAATTAGTAATCCGAAATTCAAGAATTTGACACATCTCAATTGAATTACACAGATTGGCGATTTCTTGGTTGTCAAATGCATGCAGTTAATCGAACGTCCTGCAACGCGTGCTCGCATCTCTCAAGAGCACTCCCAGCACCCTCGCATAATAACGCACACATGAATATGTCACTGGCTTTTGCAGTCCGCGATATCTACACGGACAGAATGCGGCCGACATAATTGCACTCCTTTCTGCACTTCTATGTCATTCGTGCAAGATACTTGCCTATTGATGCATATGAGTTGCCCCGACGACGCTGCATCTACAGATTAGCACAAAAATTATCGAGTTTTGCATGGAAAAAATAATTTTGTTGAAATATTTAAAAATTTAGGTAGAGATATACGACAGATTTGAAAATAATATTATTGGATCAAAATAATTACGCATAAGAAACTTAAGCGTGATAAATAATGCTGCAAAAAGTTTTAACATTTCAGCAACCAGCTTGAGCGTCCTAGATAATTATTTCGATGAGCCCAATAAAATTATTTTCAGATTTGACCAGATGTATCTTGTTAAATTTTTAGATACTTCAGTAGAATCATTCGTTTAAGTGTTTTCTATAATTCATTATGTTTTCATTCTTCACCTTTTATATTTACATTTAAATTCTTTATTTTCTCCGAAAAAAAATGTAACGTGAATACAACGCTGATTTTTGTTTCAAATGTTATTTTACTTACATAAAATTTTGAGTATTTCTTTTCACAAGATCAGTATGCTTAAAATATGAATATAATTAATAACTGATAATTATGTTTTTATAAAGCAAGATATTTAATTTATTATTAAATTAAATTCAGATTGATATTCAGACGAAAACGGTTTTTTGTGCTTCATCCTGTAGCGTACGAACCATAGTTCTTTGTAACGTATTCGTGATACTCGCGCCGAGGGTGCATATATTCGGACTGCAAACATCCCTTAACAGCGCTTTATCGCATCAATCCTCTCGCCTGCCGATTCTGAAAAGATGCTAAAATTAAAAGCCCGAGCTAACGAAAAAGCACGATCTATGTGTCGATAGAGATTTAACGTTTCTTCGTTCTTCTCCGCTCTTTTTCATTGAATAATGAAAATGACTGAATGAATAATGACGTGACGAGACATTTTTTACATAAAAAATCTTTGGAGAATTTGAAGTTAGGTATTTTTTAATAATGTGAATAATTTTTTAACACTAGAAGTGTTAAATCAACATTTTTTACTCCCTCAAAAAGATCAAGTGAATTATTATACTATAAAACTATACTATAATACTATAAAAATGAAGAAAGTGATGAAAAATTAAATATTTTATCAATATAAAGGCTTTATAATGATTGAAAGATAAAACAATTTTAGAATTCTATCTTTTATACACAAGAAATATAACAGTAAAAAATAAAAACAATCAATAATGATTGCTGATGCTGATGGTCAAGAATTAAACTCTTTTCAGAGATATTAAAGATATTCTATATAGCTATATACATGTTTTTACGCCATAAAATTGCTCACTTTCAGACTTATTCGGAAATAAAAATAAGATAAGATAAGATAAAGCGGAATAAAATCACGCGCTATCTTTCCGCAAGAAATTACTCCACGCATCGCTTCGCGGTAACCAGAAAGTCATTTCTATTTGAGGGCTGGAAGACCCCTGGTTTTCAGACATCACGCTGGGTAATCGGTAAGTCATCTCCGGCCGACGGCATTGAGTTAAAACAACAAAAGGGAGGCGGAATCGTGTTTGTCCTCGGGCTACCACTCAGCAGGGTCAACATGGGACAATTAACAGCCCTAATCATAATTTGACGTTAGTTGATCCCCGGTATTCGCAGGTTCATCGTCGTACCGGCAGGCTCTTTGCACGCAGACATCTACACGCGTTAATCCTCTACCTCGAAGCGAACTACGAGTCTCTGTTATCGATGGACATAATGCTCCCATTAAACAGATATTAAACGTTGAATAACGTGATAATTATCAGAATCAATTATCCGAAAGAAAATTTTATTCATTCGAACAATATTTATTCGCAATATGTCCATTAAACAGATATTAGTTTAGCTGACTAATACGATGATTATCCAAATCGATTATCTGAAAAAAATTCTATTCATTCAAACAATATTTATTCGCAATAAATTATATACATGGAATTAAATTATATACATGGAAAGAACGATTTTGCTTTAAAGTATTTAAAAATTTAACTAGATGTATAAATTTGAAAATAATTTTATTAAATTATCAAAATAATTATATAGAACGCTCAAGCTAGTTGAGAATTAATATTTTTTACAGCTCGTCATGTTTGAGTTCTCTTCATAATTATTGTTAATTATATTCATGTTCGAGCATGACAAGTAATACTGCAAATTTTGGCATAAGTAACCATATTATGTTATGTTTACTTTCATTTTCACGAAAACAATATTAACATTGCAATAAAATCATTTTCAACACAAAATAAAGATTGAAGTTTCAGAAGTTTACTATTTATTTCGAAAAACGCAATAAAATACCATTTTTTATTTACAAATAAGAGATTTTTCTTTCTAATCCTTTTTTCATTCTCAATTTCGTTCAAATTTGCGGTATCGCGATTATCGGTATGGCTGTTTTATCGCGAACGCACAAGCATTGAAGAATCTCACTAAAGAAAAATGTACGTACGCAAGTGATGAGAGCTTACGGCTCGTTTGTGCTACGTCGCGTCATAACGAACCCCAACCAAGAGAATCACCCGGCCCGAGGCTGTATAAGCCACCGGATAATCCGGGCGAAGGTTGGTGTCGAGTCAAATTGCCCGAGGAGGCCTGTTGTACCTAGCAAGGGGCAGGCGGTGTGGCCCGTCGTTTTGCGTCAACCCCCGATGTACTCGCGACGTAATGACGTTACGCTAACTTGATCAATCGTCCACTCTATCCGCCTCCTCTCTCTTCCTCATCCCGACCGATCTCGTCCTGGGTCGCCTACCTATCTACCTACGGGCTTGACTCTGTTCGAGCAGAGGCTAACAGATACTCAATGCCTCCCGAACGCGTGTCCGACGTGTTCATAGCACACGCGCGATATAATCGTGTCTCCCCTTGACTTCGCGTGCCACCCACGAGATTTATCGGCATTTAATGGGCCAACTAATGTCAAACGGCGACACGCGTTACCTGGATATAGGAGAGATCGTTACAACAAGTGAGCGAGAATGAGAGAGAAAGAGAAAAAGAGATGGTGCTGAGTGGGCTTTGACTCGTAGAGTGGAACGGACGGAAAGAAGCTCGAATTACGTTTGACCCTCTCTCGTACATTTGTTCTACGTGTAAGGAGATACTATCAGGATCTGCTTTATATAACAATTCGAAAATAACACTTTGAAATTTTGCGTACTTATATAGACTGTTACAGGCTGTTTTGTTCCTCATGTTCCGCAATCATACGTTCATTGTTTTTGTAACAAAATAACAATGAAGAGTAAATGACGAGATACTTCAAATGATCACAAAATTAAATGAAAAGCCTAATTAAAATTACTTTACTGAAATAAATCTTGATAATTTTTCTATGATACTATGTATCTTATTTTCGAAAAATCGTATAGAACGAACATTTTATATATTTATTAAGTACAATGTACTTTCAAGCCTTTGCTACATATAGCAAGAGTCTAGTCTCTTAATTTTCATTACTTTTACAAGTACCTATAATTATACAAAAATTATTAAGTAATTAAAATGATTAAAATTGTTAATATAAAACTATAATTAAAATTTTTTATTATTGTATAATGATTTTTACATATATTTTAACATCTTTAGAAAATATTTGTAAAGTTTTAAAAAAGAAGGAAAGAGCAAAGATCATTATATTTAGTCAAGTGCTGTATAAGTATTTCGAAGAAAAGAAATGCGCAGGATACGAATAACCCATCATGTGTACTAATAAAAGATTAATACACGTATTGGTAGCATAAGAATCAATCAATAAAGCAACACGCTACACGATTAGAAAGATCCATGACACCTAAACGGATTACATAGATTTGTTTCCGCCAATTAGTTTGAAAAATGTTGACAGGTGTTTTTATGATTTGCCGATGCCTGAAGAGAACTGCATCGTTCGGCATGCCGAGCGTTTCATTTACCTGTCTGAACAAGAGTAAACTGCAAGTTAATCGGAAGTTAAAGCCTTGCGTTAAGTAAATTTTTGCCGGATTCCTATGGGCCTTTTCGCAAAGGGTACGACCTGCTCGTCTCTCTAAGATAAATATGGATTGACGTTCCACCTGAAAAACGTTTATACCTGAGGACAGCAGTACTTTGTGATACTTCGCGATTTGATCCTCTCACAATTAAAAACCAAATTCTGCGGATGTTTTCATTTTCTATATCTCAATAATTACATGGGTTAATAAAAATTTCACCTTTCTTATGTTAAACTGATCTGAGTGTTTTTAATAGTATTTTTGCTCTGATTTTAAATCTAGATATAAATAAATGATTCATAGAAAATGAATTATTAAATTTAACATGATAATTTAATAGAATTTTTTATTTATTATAAAAGGCAAATCGAATAAATAAATCATTTTAATGAAAAAAGACTCCATAAAACATTATTATTGTTAGCAACATGTTTTTAAAAAGAGATATGTTGATTACAAAAAAATTGGATAAATTCTTATAGGATAAATTTCTAATTTTTAATATCAACCAAAATTACACATTTAATAAAATCACTCGTCGATCAATGTTATCGCAGATTTACATTAAGTCTTATTACATCTTGTTCAATACAGCTCTGCATGACATGCTTATTGAGAGCAAACAAATTTGGTGGAATAAAAATAAGCGAAGGTAAATGTGAGGATCTTATTTCATGGCGCTGTCCAAAAGTGTGCAAAGCACGCTTTAAAATAAGATTGATTTCACAGGACAGTGTCCAACTCTTTCCGATGCAGCAAAACGTGCTGGGACTCAATGAACAAAATTCACACATCAGAAGCGCTTGTCGTTCGAGGTCGATATTGTTAGCCTTGAATTTCATGCCTGCGCACCGTGTTCTTACGTACACACCAGTTATATATCCCTATCTTGTTTAACTTTCCCTGTTTACACACCGCATCGCGGCGGGAGATGGACAAACGAACTGACGGACGGCAGTTCCCTTGAAATAACAATTCGCTGCGCATCCGCTCGCCGCGCGCGTTCCGTTTTCATCGTCGAATCTTTCACAGAGCGCAGCCTTTGGATTTACTCGCGCTAGTTTAGGTACAGCGAAGCACGATGTACGCGCGAATCGTACACGCAGAAAAATGTCCGGTTGGATCAATTAGAATTCTACTTGAAAATGGACGAATCAGAATTTTCTCGTTAAATATAGAATTCTAATTCAAATAATTGGAATATTGGTTGATGTAATCAGAATCTTTTTACATCTTCATACATTTTCAACCAGATACTTTTCTCACAAGGGTGCAAATTGCAAAAATAATGTCAAAAAACTGACATTACCAGTTAAAAAAAATTACGTTTAAAAATAGGTATTCCAGATAGTCGAATCTTGGCATCTTATGGATTCTGTACAAAACGTATGGCCACTTTAACTTAGATATAAAATATCTCAAGAACAATGCATTTTTGAAAGAAATGTTTCGGATAAAAGTTTAAGTATAAGATTTGAAGAGGACCATCAAATGAGTTACTTAGATTTTGAATCCAAGGTCAAATGAGAAAAAATTAACCTGGACCTTATTATAAATAGCTCATCTCATAGTCTTTCTCAAATCCTACAACTTTCATTTAAAGTATTCTTTTCAAAATTTCAACGCATCGGCGCGCTATTTCTCGAAGATACTCGGAATCTTTCCCAACGTGCGAATAATTCCCTAATAATCTTCCAAACCTCTCTTTCGAAAGTAGAACATACCATAAGGGATGTTAAATACAAAAGTTCGCAATGAGATCGATTTGGTTCGGAAGATCAAAATCCTACGAGAGCGCGGATCTAAAAGATCCACGTCACACATAATTCCGTTATATATTCTACGTAAGCTCGCGCATAAGTAAATGGCTGTTTGTAGATCTCTCAAAGTCAGAGCGCGGCGTACGTAGCCGAAAACTCGACGAGCTTCGAGTGGATTATCGGTAGAAAAGGAATTAACGAACGGGAGCAGCAAAAGAGGTACTTCCCTCGTCTAGTGCCTCTTCGTGGCTTTTAGATAAGGTCTCTCACCCCCTACGCAAAACCGGCCGTGCCACAAAGCGTACGTAAAAACTCACGCAACGAACAACGGCGAGGGCTGCGAGTATTACTTTCCTTCGCGATAATGCTCCTTAAGATGAATTCACTTTAATGATGAGCCATTCTGTAAAAAAATCGTCTCAAGCAAATATGTGTAACAATGAAATCTGTGTATATTACATTTTCAGGGATCATCAAGGATTTATTTAAACTTTGAATAAATATGTAATATTTTATTTTTTATAAAGTAGCATAGAATAAAATTAAAGTCAATAAGTAGAGTTTTTTTTTATACATTTAAATAGTTTTAATCTTTTTTAATTTTATAGAACTTTTAATTTGACATAGAGTTTTTATTCAATTAGGATATTATAGAACTATTAAATCGATTTTATATGTCGTGAAATTCAATTTTGTAAAAACTGTTATGACAAATCCATCGATGATATAGCGAGGATTTGTTGAAAATTATACAAATTAAGATAAAGGAAAAATATTACTATTTTTCCGATCGTAACAAAAAGAACGGTTTTGCTGAAGTGTCTAAAAGCTAGACAGGTCTGAAAGTAATTTTATTGAATTATCAAAATAATTACGTAAGACACTCCCGAATTGCAAAAATGTCAAAATGTTTTGCAACATTGCTCATTATGCCTAAATTTTTTCTACATAATCATTTTAATCCAACATAATTATTTTAAATCTGTAGTTACTTAAATTTTTAGATGTTTCAGCAAAATCGTTAATTCTTTCTGTATTTAAATCCGATTTTTTCCAAAAAGAAGCTTTGTATCAAAAATTCTTAATTTTTTCATGTTTTTTTACTCGAAAAGGACGGTTTTGCTAAAGTATCTAAAATTTTAACTGTAGATACAGATTTGAAAATAATTTTATCAGTCCATTAAAATAATTAGAACGATCAAATTAATTATTAGAACATAAAAATTTTTGCAGTATTGCTCATCATGCTTAAGATTCCTAAATATAAATTAATTTAATGGCCAACAAAATTGTTTTGAAATATGTAGCTAATTTTTAGATATTTCAGTAAAATCATTCTTTTCGTGCATATAAAACTGCATCATCGATCGAAAGTGTTCGTCGTAATCGTTTTTATAAAGTTAAATCTAACAATATATACAAAGCAACACGAACTCTAGAAAACAAAAATTGAATAGTAGAGAAAAATAGTACACCACACGCGGGACAACCACTGGTATTCTGACCATGTTCGAGGCGACATCCGAGAGGGGTGAAAGGAATTTTCGAGGGCGGCCGATCCCGCTAATATTCAAAGAATTAGACAGACGGTGGCGGATCCTCGAGACGCGGTCGGCTGGACGGACCCCTTAAAGTGCTTTCGTTGCATTCTCGACACACGCAACTCCGATGTATAATGGGGGTTATATCGGCTTCGGAAACGAGGTCGGAGCGTACAACAGCCACTCGACGAGGTTACACGCGGTAACATATGCGCTCTATGGATCGGGACGATAAAAATCAGCTACTGCAAAACGATACGCAATAGTTGAGTTTACACTATACCGATGAAGAGCCCGCCTGACACACCTGACAAATTCGGGCTATGAAAATAACATTCAGAAATAACAATTTCTGCAAGAACATCACAAGATAGAGAAACGAACAGTCAATAAAAATATTCTTTAATTTAATTTAGGGGATTCATTTTTGTTGAACTTTTGAAATTTAATTTGTCATCTGAATATAAGACTTTTTGAAAATTAAGCTTCGGATGAATAAATGTGTTATAATAAATATGAATTATATTTCTTAATTAATTTTAAATAGACCTAATTCGCTTGATTTTTAATTTAACATTTATTCGCTAAATATATAAAACATTGTCTTGATAAGAGACGATTGACGATTTGAAATTGACCGAAGAATTTAGTTCAAAGAAAAATTCTGTATATCTCAATTGTTGATATAACGAGAATTAGTCGATGAATTTTGTTGCCTGGTTTATCCAGAACAGAGAAGGTAGCTTTTGAATTTTCAGTTGGAACAGTCGCGTGCGATTAGGGTCGCTCGAGACTGCTTTTACGGCAATTGAGCTAAGCGATCGTGGAAGTTGTGCAGTCGTCTGGATGGAATCGAGATCGACATCTGCTTATGGCAGAAGCGCGTTATAATCCGCGCTATATGCATTGTTCGATCCATAGAGGCTTGATCACATTCAAGGCAGGCTTTATAATCCAAAACATATCTTACCGCTTGATTAAATTTTTTAACAGGTTTTGTTACCACAAAACGTAAGATATTCGATATAAATCGATATAAATATAAGTTTAGTAATACATGTACCTACAATTTTTATTTTTATATTCTTATTTTTAAATATCCGAATAAAAACAAGTTATTATTAATTAAAATATTGAATGAGGAATAGACAGTAACAATAATTTATTAATAATATTCATTTCTATTAATGTAAATTAACTTGCTTTTTATCTTTTTTTAGCTCTGAGTTATTAAAAAAAAATAAAAATAAATTAAACCGAAATTAAGATTAATCTACATAGAAATGGACACAACAGAATTTATTATACTAAAAGAAATAGACAAATCATTGTTATTAAGATTTATTCCTCTTTCAACATTTTCATTTAAGAAGAATATTAACTTTATTACAAAAAATTGTGAGAGGTAAAATGGCTTCATTAATTTTGGAACACATTTTTATGTATTATTACGCAATAGATGTGAGACAAAAGATATATTTTGATCAAGATTTTGAATTTCTAAGTACCGATCACTGTTGTTTCTCGCAAAGGACGAACAATTGTAATTCCATGAGATTATCTTTGAGATTCTCACCTAAAATTCACACAATAGAATTGAGAGACTCTCGGTGATTCTTCCGATAAAAATAATACATAAAACTCGTATTATTTTCCTCCTCAACACTGAGTATCCGCATAAAGTGAACGAGGCGTTAAATTCCCCTCGAAGAAATAACACAGTCTTCTAAATCGTGGATTACGGACTTATAGCATCAGAATAAGGAATAGCTAGAGGCCGATTCAAAATGCGTTTGACAAAGGCTCGTGCCTCCGTCTCTGAAAAAACATCCAAGGGTCTACCTAGCGATAGTTCGCGTACGAGATATGTCATCCGTTTTATTTCGACATAAAGAGCGACTCAACGCGGTCGATTTTAGACTTTACTTCAAAGAACTTCACAGAATATTTATAGAATGTCCCAAATATCGCGCCTGTTCTCTCCACTATACAGTATGTCTTTATATATATTCGGATATACAGTCTACATAACAAAATTTCTTGACTTATTTATCATTCTTACTCCATAGATGATGATATATTATATTTGGTTATATCTGCTCTAAATATGTCGTTGTATTGCATGGAAAGAATAATTTTGTTGGATCAAGATGGATCAAGATCATTATATAGAAAATTCAAACACAATCAAAAACATGCTATAAAAAATTTTATATTCTAGCAATCAGTTTGAGCGTTCTACATAATTATTTTGATAGTTCAGCAAAATTATTTTTAATTGTATATGTAGCTACATTTTTCAGTAAAATCGTTTCTTTCTTTCCTGTCTAATTCTTTTATCAAAGATGCACAGTCATAATTCAAAAGAGCTGGAAAAAATCCCTTTCTTTTCAATGAAAGATCCATTTACATTTAATGTAAAACATATAGATTATGACATTAATATTGTTGTTATTTAATAAAGACTTAATTGTGCGTTTTATATGTGCTTTACAGGTGAAGATATGGTTCCAAAATCATCGGTATAAATGTAAGAGGCAAGCGAAAGAAAAAGCCATGGCCGAGCAAAACGCCCAAAATCAGGTAATTACGCAAATTTCGAAGTCTTGTGCAAACCGCTTCGAAAGTGAAACATATGTTGAATATAATATTACGAATTTCGCGAAGACGCACCATGTCGATGACTTCTATTATGTCTAAGGAATTCATAAACGCTACTTGTTTGTAATAATCGTTAAGTGATATACGCATATATTGCATAGTTTATATAATCTTTGAATCTATTTATTGTCATGAAATTATATAGATAGAATAAGAAATTGTGATTCCCTGGTCAAGAAATTTAATTGTTGAAAACAAATGCGCAATGTATTGTTATAGATGATATCGAAAGTAATAAAATATATTATGTATATAGTAAAAAGTGTTTGTGAGCTATTTTGGCTAGAAAAAAATCACACCAAAATTTTCATAATCACGACCGATGCAATCGGATGTCAAACATATTATTTCGTGCATTCGGCATCGAGATGCTATCGCGTCTTCGGATCATTCCAGCGATTTTAAAACAATGACAGTCCGCACTCGACGAAAATGTCGCGTCATGTAGTCGACCAATCCGAAATGAAATGGCTTTAAATGAGAAATATCGCGGAAGCCGCATAAATCCTCGCATCCGCATCATATTTCGTTTCGAGAGTGCCACTCGACGGCTCGAAGCGATTTTGCATTTATTTTGTTATGTCATTTGGAATTTCCGAGGGATATCGCGCAGTGCGTCGTCGACAGAACGATAAAATTGCTCGCGTTGAGCACGTAATCACGCGCCCGTCGCATTTCACATGGCTCAAAAATATAGCGCGAGATTACAGAGTCGAGTAAAATAGCGAATTTGTGCGTCCGATGAAATTCAATATTCGCTATAATCCAAGTTAAAAATACGTGGGATGTTGAATAATATTGACGGAGATAACTACGTCACATGTGGAGGTAGAAGTGAAATGCTTTAGTGTATATTACTTTCGCAATTCAAAAAAAGCGTGACTTTAATGAGGAATAGTTCGCACAGAATATCTTTAAATCAATAAAATATAAACACGAAATTTATATGGAGAGGAAGGTTTTAAAATAGGCTAAAATATTTAAAAATTTAGCTAGATACAGATCTGAAAATAATTTTGTTGAATCATTAAAATAATTAAATCATTAAAATATGTATAAGACGCTCTTAATAAGTATTATAAAATTTGAACATCAAATTTATTCGTTAAATGAAATTTAAATGTATGGACTATTTAACAAATGTATAAATAGTCAAATGTCAATAGTCACATGTTAAATAGATAATATTATTTAACAAAAATCTGATCATGCACTACATTTTGTAATTCATTTTTATATCAAATACTGAAATAAATTTCATTTTATATCAAATACTGAAATAAATAAATCCCGCATTGAAAAATTTAGCTAATTGTAAGATAAAACTTAGAATTAAAAAAAAAATACAAAGGATTTTACATGATTTTATCTTAATTTATTAATTTTTTATTACTAATTAATTCATTACTCATTCATATCAGTAATGTAAACGAATTAGTTAGTAATAAAATCATTTTAATATTATATCCTTTTTGATTGGTTTCTTTTTAAATATTTGCATTGCAAAAAAGATGTGTACATGCATTTCTTATTATCTACAAAATTAATTTTGCAATTAACAATTAATTTTTTGTGAAAATAAATTCACGGACGGATTAAAAAGTACTGTAATAATCTGTTAACATCTTCGTTTAATCTTTTGAACATCATAATTTTCAGCATAGTCTTTCAGATTTTTAGAGTCTATCTATTGAAATAAGCGGTACACATTCACGTATATATAAACATATACACACACAAAGAATACTCGGCTTATATCGCTGTATTAAAATAATCGATACTTTACCGTCGGTAGTAATCGAGTACTTGAATACACTGAAGTATATCGCGAGCATTTCTAATGGCAACAGACGCGATCGCCGAGATACCGTAGCTGCTACTTCGAAACGTGCCGTGTCTTTCAGATCTTTTACCGAGAGATACTCACATAACCGAATATGAATTGCTCCCTCTCTGTGTCTCCCTATTTTCCAAAGAATATTATTCAAAAGAGACGTCAGAACGATCATCGTGATACACACTTTGGAATTTTTTTTGAATAAATTAGGATGTGACGTATGCGTTGTCACGAAAGCAGCAGGCCTACTTTAACGCGACGGATTCTCCAACCATACGATTGCGCGATTTATATAATCAGGATTACCACAAAACTGGAAATCAAAGAAATCAGAGAAATTAAGAACCAGAAATCAAGGAAACCAGAGAAAAATCAGAGAATTTTGCAAAATTTTTTGGAAAATTCTTGGTTTTAAATAAATGTAATATGCGTACTTCACACTTACGCAACATTACCAACTTAACAATTAAATAAAAATGTGTCAACAATATTAATAATATTTACGTTTACCATAACGTTAAATTGCTCAATAAAATATTTAAAGGTTTTCAAATCAGGATGAAAATTCCAAAAGTTTAAAATTCCAAAATATTATTGAAACCATCAGAGAAAGTCATGAAATTTTATCTGAAAATCAAGAAAAAGTTATAGAATTTTAGGATAAAGAATTTTACAACTCTGATAATTTCTAAACTACGTTGACGTTAATAAAAAATCCAAGTCTAGAATATTAGATTTCTTGATCAAAAAAAAAGGTTAATTAAATTCAAACTTTTATATTTTTTCTTGCCTTAAAAAAAGCTTGTAAAATAACTTTATTTCCTCGACTACTTCCTCGACAATAAATACGATTGCATGAAACTTGTAAACGACATCACGCAATAAAAAATTCGTAAGAATGCAATTGATCAAGAAACAAAAGAAAGAAAGTCAAATTCAGATTTTTATATCCGTACTTTTTTATCTTAAAATGTAGAAAATGTTTGTAACATAAAACTTCTATCGCCATTTAAATTGTATTCGAGAGTATTTACTTCGTGTAGATTATTATGACCAAACATTGATTTATCGTATAAGAAAAAACGCTAAGTATATAAGTATATTTGCAAAAATTGATGAAATGACATCAAAAGTATCAAGATAAAAGATAGCAATACGATCTTTGCACGAGGAATTAATAATATTGATTATCACAAAAATCTAAGTTGTAAAGAGTAATTCACCAGAAGAAAGAAGAAAAAATTATAATTAAATTGGCATAAAAGTTACACGGAAAGAATGATATTTTGCTGAAGTATTTAATTAGATACAGATCTAAAAATAATTTTGTTGGAAACATCAACAGAATTATACGAAACTCAAAACATAATAAGAACAATTCTGTAACAATTTTAATATCCCATGTAGGATTTTACAATCGATTGTGCTAGGTCATTATTAGTTGCCACAAGTCAGCTACTAGTCTAATACTGATTAAGTACTGAATGATAACTTGGGCCCAGTACTGGTTGACAAAAGTCTATTCTTTTCCCAACTCAAGTTCTGAACTTGTGGTACATTGATGCATAAGTTAGAGTGAGAGAGCTGTAGTTTGTTTCACTCTAACTTGTTGCACTAACTGAACTAATTCAGAATTCTTCGAAAAAGAACCTAGATCCTTGGCACAGTTGACAATTATAGCATTGACTAAACATTGATTTCTAGGCTGTTAGAATCCCTATATGAAATTCTAACAACCTAAGCATTTTAAGCATCCTATATAATTATTTTGATAATTCAACGAGATTATTTTCAGATTTGTGTCTATAGCTAAATTTTTCGATGCTTCAGTAAAACTGCAGTTCTTTACTTATAGATACAAGGTGTCCTTCACATGACACTCGTCACTTCGTTATCGCTTTAGGCAAATGATATTTTCACGAAATATGCGGACAAGTATCACGGATGCAGTGCGACGGCATAAGCGGATTTACATAGCGCACTTTTACACATCGTCGAGGGACGATGCGCGTATAACATTGCTCATTGAAATTCGATGAAAATATACACATAGTTTACGCAAGGACGAAGTATACTTTTAAATGATACGCGCAATTTTTTCCACCTCGCGGTATTATCATGTCATCCGATGAGCTTTGCGCGTTTATCGATTATTCAGAAATGTGCCTTCGAAAAAAAGGAATTTTACTGTCGCGGAGAAATCGTCAATACTGTACACGGGAATATAAATGTGACAAAATTTCACCGCGCGACCGATTATTCGATATCGCATTCAAACTATTTTACTGATGAAAGAGCAAAAACTCTGATAGATTTATTCGTAGAAAAAAAAAATGATCTACACTGAAAGAACGATATTGCTGAAATATTAAAAAATTTAGCTAGATACAAATTTGGAAATAATGTTTGTTATTTACAAAGATTTATTTAGATTATAAAAATATTTTGTCATTAAAAGTGTAAATACTAATTTGTGTTACATTAACTAAGAATGGTCTATTTCCTTGTACGTTAAAATTTACGTATCGATAGACCATTATTATGTCATTCAATATTGATAGCATTCTATAAGGATTAAAGAGAACTTAGTTTACCGTAAAGCATACAATCTTTAACAACAATACAGTACGAAATATTGTTCCTCTTTTGCCTCGTGTAAGAATTCTTGACATCAAGATAAAAGTACTAAAGTGTCTCTCTTTTAAATCCGATTTAAACGAGATTCGAATGGTGCCCACCACGAAAAATCGATAGGAATCGCGTAGGCCATCGAAATCGGAGCTGTGTCCTGAACTCTGGCAACACAATGGACTCAACGTTGCGTCGCGTTTGTCTCGTAAACAGCCGTATAGCATTAATGGCGTTGAAAGTTATCTGATGGGCCGATCTGCGAGGGCAAGCGATTCTTCCGCCCAGCAGCAACGCCATCAGCCGCCCTATAATTTACTCGTTAGTTCATCGTGCTTCCGTGGACATGTTTTCATTACCTTCTCTCTTCTTCCCGACGCGATCTTCCACCCGTGTTGTTATCATCAATAACACGATTGACTACTTTATTTTGTTGTTATCATTGCTTCGAAGGAAGACCGATCATAGCTTGAGAACTATGTCTCAATTTTTCTGATGTAAAATAACTGCGCGAGTAGTTCACAATTTTTATATTTTTTCATTTGCAAAATTATTCTAATTAATTTTTTAGAAACATAAGTGCCTACACTCAAAGAACGATTTTATTGAATGTTCGTTCTTGAATTTAATATTTCGCAATTTACGTCAACTTGTTACATCAACTATTAATACATGAACCTTTCAAGAATCAAACTGATCAATTCCTTTTACAAATTTTTTTAATTTCAGTATCAGAGCGGCATGATTAGTCTGTAACTTCATCAATTTTGTAATACTTCTTATTTACGTACGTGAAAGATTGAGAATATACAGTTACAAATAGATTATACATTAAATTAATCAATAATATACAGTTTCAGGTTTTTAAAGCAATAATTAGAATATAGAAATGCATAGATACAATTCGTCTGTCTCGAAATTGTTTAGACACAGATTTATTGAATGTTGAGAGATATAGAATACTATATATTCAGGATAGCTCGATCATCGCACGAAAGGAAGAAGGCGTCCCTCGTGAGGACGACGAAGGGACGACTTCTCCGACGCACCGGTAGCCTACGTTCAGATTTTCCCTCCTTTCTTCATTTTATTCCATTTCCCCCTTCATGGAGGTAAAAAAATTCAAGTATCGGGCGAACAAGCGAGAGGGGTAAAGAAGGGCAAAGAGGGAAAAACGGAGAACGAAGGAGAACTGAAAAGGCAGAGAGAAAGAGAGAGAGAGAGAGAGAGAGAGAGAGAGAGAGAGAGAGAGAGAGAGAGAGAG
>NW_012130096.1:3259162-3263920 GCF_000143395.1 Atta cephalotes
TTCTCTCTCTCTCTCTCTCTCTCTCTCTCTCTCTCTCTCTCTCTCTCCCTGTCCCCTTTTTTTATCTACACATATTCATCTCAGTAATTTTGGAATTGTGGAAATAAACGTGAAAATATTATAAATTCTGAAGCTCTTTTTTTCGTTATAAAAAATAAGAAATTATAATTATATTCTACATATTTTCCTTGATAATGCATTTGTCTTTTTGACAGAAAATCACGTTCTAAAAGATATAGTTTAACACCATGCGGTATCTATATATTGTGTTGATGTTAATATTATATTATATTAATGATGTGGATTACGAATTTTAAATTCACACCATGATATCAATATTAACTCCAGGAGCTATAAACCCACCATCATTTTTTCTCTTCCTGTTTTGTACTATAAATCTACATCATGTTGATGTTAATATTAATACCAGTACGATGAGAATTATATAGATACCGCATATGGTGTTAAATCTACTGATATTTTTTTGAGTATAGAATTATTAATTTTCTAAAAGATTACTGCATTTGATTTGATCTAATCACAGTAAAGGCGAATGCTGTAATGAAATGATTGGATAAATAAAATTCGAAAAATTCAGGCAGATGACACTGATTACCGAGAAATCACGAGCATCAGGCGAGCAAAGGAGCGTTATTTTTCAGCGCAATCGTATTATTAAAGTCTCACTGGCGAAGAGATCGAAGAGGAATGTCGTGTACCGAATGTTGATACAGCTGAGTAGTCGTTCTGGCAGGTATTCGGTCTGCTTGCTCCGGCTTCTGTTTGGTATGCCATGAGGTTTGTGGGGTTGATGTACAGGACAGGGCTGTCTCTACACCCACGGATCTTATGCGAATAGAAAATGTGATTTCCCTCGAATTAACATATCGCAGTCTTGAATTTTTAATCGAATTGATAACAAAATTTAGAATCTTCTACTCTTTGTATAATTGCAAAATCTTTTTGTCAAGGGAAAATGTAAATTGATAACAGAAAGTTTATTAATTAACCCATAAATTAAAGAAAGATTAATTTGTCTAAGAATACGAAATTAACAAAAATTAAGAAAATATGTGAAGGATGCCTCCCAATTAAAGATGTAAATTTGAAATACAAAGCGACAGAAGAAATAAAGTCAAATAATCTAAAGAATAACGAGAAAGATTAATTTATCTAAGAATTATCAAGTTAATAAAAATTAAGAAAATATGTGAATAATTTCTTTTTTTAATTAAAGATACAAATTTGACATATAAATCGACAGAAGAAAGATTATTATTCATTTAAGAATTACAAATTTAATAAAAAATTAAAGAAATACGAGAAGGATTGTTTTCCTCTTCAATTGTAAAATACATAAACTTGAAATATATTTTTTACATATATAATACGTATAGCTATATAAAGAAGTACTTCATTCTGATTCAAAATTTCTAAACTGGGAAAATTTTATGCTACGAGAATACGCAGACCGAGTCTACGGTAGCCGGTACTATTTATTCGTAACGAGAGAGTCCATCGAGCGCTTCGTCTAGCAGTGAATGCTGATCGCGGGATATCGTGCGGGTTAAGTGTCTTACCGGGCCTACTGCGTTGCGCGTGTTTACTCGGAACACAGAAGCGCTCAGCTCAAGTCCTCGCCAGCCTACGTATCCCGCGTTTGTTCACGCAGCGTTCGTCGAGCTGGGAAATTGCGCTGGAACGCGCGCTTAAAGTGCGTACACTTGTACTAAGAAACTTTGGCAAACGGTGGCGTTTCGATCCATCGGAGACGATCGGTAGCTCGTGTACATGAGTACACATAGGTCCGTTTAAAAAGACCGCAAAACGAATAGTTCGTAAATATCTATGTCGAGCCAATGGATTTGTTTAGATAGAATTTATATTCTTTAAATAAATTATACTCACTGAATTTATACTCTCTGAATCAGTGAAATTCGACTGAAAAATGAGAAAGGAAATTCGAGTATCGTGTGATTAAACTAACCGATATTTGCACGTCAGTTTCAATATCATTGAATTTATATATTAAAGCAAGGTTAGCTAGATTAAGGATTCCACATTTCATTGATTTTTTTAGTTGAATTTTGCTGTGAATGTACTAATTCTTAGTGGTATACTTGAGACTGATATCAATAGATTTTTTTATTTACCTTAAATTAAAATAAGGGTTGAAACAAAAAATTTCATAACGTTATTTTTGTATTATATATTTTTAAAAAATTTTGCAATTATATCTGTTTCTTGAATTGCAATACGATTATTTTTAACGAAATTATGAGCAATCAAAGTTGAAATGTTATCCTTTTTATTTAATCCGTGATAATTCAATAACAAAAAATTTTAGGAAATTTTTAAAAACCGATTTGTAAGGAAAACTTTTAATTTTCACAATAAACAGTCGAAAATTTTCGCATGTTTTTTTTTAACGTGATTGGCCCCACAAAGTGAACAAAAATTTTCCATTTCGTTCAGCTTGTAGTTTTCTATTTGCAAAAATCATTAAACTCGCAGAAATTAAAAAAAACATAGTGACCTTTCGAAAATATAGAAATTTTCAGTTTTATAAAATCCATTTTTTTAATTTAAATTTTGTTCATTTTTAATGAAGTTACAGCTGCTTAAATTTTGAAGTTACATACTTTAAAGTTATCATAACGTTACAAACTTTTGTTTCAATCTAATAAAATGATTTATCGAATTCACCGATACAATGCGGAGTTTATTTGTTTATTTGTACGTAATCTATAAACAAAAATAGATTTATCCAAATTAAAGTAATGCCCGTAATAATTAATAATTCTCAAAAGTGAATTATTATGAGATGATTATTTTACTCATGTTTTAAATAAATATTAAGATAATTTTATATATATAACTTTAGAGAAAAATTTTTGTATCTAAATTTTTATTATAATTAATTATTAATATAATCTTTTATTGTTATCTTATTATTAATTGAAAAAATAAATTTTTATTTTCTAACTTTTTTTTTTATGTAAATAATTTTCGCGATTCTAAATCTTAAATACATTGAAAATACATTAAATACATTGAAATTTAATATATATTATTATGGAATACGCTATGCAATTACAGAGGAACAACTAACATTGCAAATAACATAAGAAAGTTATAATTCTATTAAGTTTCAAATATTTCTATTTTAATTTTTTAATATTTTAATTTTTAAATTGTAGAGAACAATAAATATTTATTCGGAAAAAACAATTTTGCTTTATCTAAAAATTTAACTAGATATAAATCTAAATACTTTTGTTGGACCATCAAAATAATTACGTAAAAATCTTGAGCATGATGAGCAATGCTGTGAAAACTTTTGACATTCTAGCGATCATCTAGTTTGAGCGTTTTACATCATTATTTTGATGTCCAATAAAATTATTTTCAAATTTGTATCCAGCTAAATTTTTCAATATTTCAGCAAAAACTGTCTTTTCCATGAAAGATATTTAATAATTCTACATTAAAATTCAAAATAATACATGAAACATTGTACGACAAACAATTAATATCGCAAGTAACAAATAAAAAACAAATCACTTGTGATTGCCCCGCCATTGCCCGATGCCTCCAAGCCTCCGCCTTCTCTCAGCTTCTCTGCGTCTCCTTCGTACTTGACAATACAACACTCGCGAAACAAAATTAATGACGCGCGACACTTTTCACGGCACTCCCGATTGTTAACTGTACATTTCTCGCACGCTTTGTTACATTCCGGAAAAGAATACGATTACACGAAGCCACGATATCCATGTTCATCGATCGATGAATTCGTAGAACTGACCAAAATTATTGCGACCGACAAAATCGGACGAAATCCTAATGGCGGAATCTCGCGAATGTCGCGCGGACAATTTCACACGTATATCCATCGCGGCGACGCTACACCTGTTGCTCCTAACTGCACTTCTATGCACTTTTGTGCCTAATTGTATGAAATAATAAATAATATGTGCTATATGCGTCTTATGACAATCTTAATATCACAAACAAGTAAATATATATGAGTTAAGATGAATATCCGTGCAATTAAAACGTTCGTAGTAACCGATAATTCGAAATAATCGTCGCGTCGTCTCGTTAATTATTATAATCACGTAAAAATTTTTTATATTGATATTTCCTGAAACGCGTAATCACCGATGTATGTACAAAAAAGTCAGATCTATGTTATTGTAATTCATAAATAATAGAATATGGAATTTGATTACGATATTATAGCAAATGAAATGATCGCTCGACTCGATTCGTTTTCGAGTCCGTAACGTTTTATAAAGCAGCGTCCACAATGAGATTTTAAGGTGTGAAACTTAGGATGCTTCCCCATGATAGTCAGAATTTCGAAAATCATATGATCAATCAGAATCTTTTAAGTTTAGCAACGATATACAAAGTAACAATTCTGATTGATCGTACGATTTTTTCGAAATTCTTATTTAAGTCTTAAGCTGAAAGAAATTGATTAATCACGGTCGAATAGAAAGAGGAGAATAATCGACATGTTTGAATAATTTTTTATCGCGATATCGCGACGTATACTACTTCGAGATGTTAAAATATACGAATAAATAAGTATGTAGACGGATTGTATAAACATATGTAGATATATATATATATATATATATATATAGAGTGTGTAAGTAAAGTAATAGTAATTTAAACTTTTCGTACTAGGTAGGGACGAAGTAAGTAGGTAATTAAATTAAGAAAAATAAAAACTTTCCTTTTTACTTT
>NW_012130096.1:3263940-3266145 GCF_000143395.1 Atta cephalotes
GAGAGACGAGAGTAGAGAGTAGAGAGAGAGAGAGAGACGAGAGAGAGAGAGAGAGAGAGNGAGAGAGAGAGAGAGAGAGAGAGGGTGAGATTCTGCAGGGGAGCACCGAAACAGGCTTTCAAGGACTGGTCGCCATCTTGCTGTGAGTACAGTCACGCGCAATACCTGAGCGCAAATAGAGATTACCTGCTGCTTAACTTTCAGTTTTATCAACTAATTTCTCGTTTTCCACGAGTTGCAGATTTCCGTTCTCGGAGAGAACTCAGACAATCCAAAAACATAAGACGTTTTAAAGAAACGATTTTTAAAGGACTCTCAAAAAACGTCTTTAAGACATATATTTCGATTTTGGACTTTTTATTGTCTGACAATGAGAAGAAATTTCACTCATTGGCTTTTCACTAAGGAGAACTTGGGGTTTCTTGTGTATGTTTTTTTGTTCCTAGCAAAACTAACGTTAGAAAAGCTAGAAGAATCAATATTAAATATTCGGAAGTTCTTGACGATGTGGGGATGAATGTATTGCAAAGAGAAGGGCGATGTAATTAATCAAAAAGCTGCCCCGTTATGCGATAGCACCGCCTTTTTCTTCCTAGTGGCCTCCTGTCGAACAAAGGAGAGACATTAAAAGATTTCCGTCGGGACCTCTCGTTTCCGCGAGAAATGGAATTCAATGAGTCTCGCAAACGCAACTGCTTGCTTTTAAAATCTAATAGCTACCGTTACGTCAACGCGCGCGCGTACGCGCGCGTAATTGCATTACACATCATGTCGTGCATTTGAGATGGTGAAGGCTAGTTTCACTCTGTTTGCTAATGATTTATTAATCATATCACGGTACGCGTTAATGTGTCTACTAAACACAAATTGAAATTAATATCGGAAATACTGATGCTGGTAATTATGAATTCATGCGGACATTTTCTTGCGAAATGGGTCAAAAATAGATTTTCTGTTTTTGTTGTATATCTATCATCCGAGAATTATTAAACTGAAAAAGAATTTAGCTATATGGAAAAAAATTTTAATGAAGTGATCTTTAAATATTTAATAAAATACAGATCTCAAAATAATTTTGTTTAAATTCAAAATAATTACGTGTAATAGGACGCTCGAATTACATTGAGCTTGAGTAAAGAAATGCTTGATAAATGAATAATTTATTTTGTTTTGTTGGTATGTGACTAACAAAAACTTTCTTACTTTTTAATTAAATAAATTTTATTGTTCCACAATCAAATGTTCGGTTATTCTAACCAAATTTTAACTAGAACAATAGAAATAAAAATACAATACAAACAAAGCTTTCTTATTTTATAATTAAAAAATATTGCTCTAATCAAAATTTATTTTTTGTAACCAAATTTTTAACTAAAATGTTAAACATTTTTGCAGCATTATCACAACATTTAAGCATTCTGCACAACTATTTTAGTCCAACAAAATTATTTTCAGATAAACATTTTTTTGTATAAAGTAAATACAAATTTGAAAATAATTTTGTGCTATTAAAGTAAAAAAAATTATGTGAAACGCTTAAATTGATATAATAATATTATAAGAAAAAAGTTTTAACATTCTAACAATCAATTTGAGTGTCCTACATAATTATTTTGATGATCTAAATAAAATTATTTTCAGAACTGTATCTATTAAATTTTTAGATACTTTCATCCGTTCTTTCTGTCTACAATTAATTCATGAAAGGGAAATGGATTTTCTACACGATATAAAAAGAATATTCGATAAGATACAATAGAGAATTGATTTCGTTGCAATCGGTCCAGGCGATCGGGGATGCAGAAGTTCAGAATCTCGGCAACGCGATCCAAACCTGGCCTTCATAAAGGTATTACTACCCGGCACCCAACAACGCAGGCATTTTCGCCGGAAATCGTTTAACGCGCGTTAAAGTGGCTAAAGTGGCGTGACGCGTGACGCGCGCGCGGACCGTCATGCGTTTAGCGTAATCGTCACTTTGTCAGCTTGAAGTGCACGGCATGCCTGCACTTATGCCCTCGCAAACGGCAACGCGAAACGTAAGTTCGTACCGGCCACTCGAATCAAATCGGTCGTATACCTCCCGGGCACTCGACACCGGATTTGCATAAAAGTATCTGCTCTCGCGCGACAAAAAAATTCATTGCCCGCATAAACCTTTTCGCTGCGTTCCATCGGTCGGTTTAATATTTCTCTCTCTCTCTC
>NW_012130096.1:3275700-3278104 GCF_000143395.1 Atta cephalotes
AGAGAGAGAGAGAGAGCTCTCGAAGCTTTCCTTTCCGGCGAAAAAAAAATAAAATGGGAGTGATTGCGAGAGAACGCGAGAGACGGACGAAGCGTTTTTGAAATTCGACGAGTGTTCCGCGCGTTCGCGTCGCGAGTGAGGATCTTAGAACAAGTTTACGATTTCGCACGTTCAATTGTAAATGACACTTATATTGTAAATACACGTTTGTTATAAGCGACGTTGTGTGGTGCGAAGAGAGACGGAAGTGTGTCGCGCGCATGTCGACAACGAATTTCTAAATCGAGCGATTCATTATACATAAATGATTTAGAGGATGAGCATTATCGAGCATTACAGTATAACGATTACGCAAAACAAAAAAAAATATAGAATTGACGATAGTGAGTAGTGTGTCGTGGTGAGAAAATCAGCTAGAGATTATTATAAAGTTTTGTAAATAATAAGAGAGATATTAATAAAACGATACTTATTCAAACATCAACGAATCTTGTTCTTGACAATTTGTGATATCATCAAGTGCTATTTACAAATTATTTATTTATAAAAATATTGCAAAAATGCTTAAGTACTCTTTATGCTCTTGTATATACCCCTCTTTTCATATTTTGTTGTAGCCCTCTTCAGAATATAATTAATATTGGATTATTATAATGAAATTATAATTGGATCTGCTTATTCTTAATAGTTTCTATATTATAAAACAGAATTTCAGAATATTTTATATTATAAATTGTTTAAGTCAAAATATTTTCTGGCATTATCTATTTTATTATTGCTCTATGTAATATCATATCGCTGCGTTGATAGAAAAGTGACACATCTCAAAATTAGCAATTTTTCATTAGAGCTTTTTAATTAATAAATTCTCAATTAAAACAATGTTTTAATTAGAAAAGCGAATATATATACAATTTCTACATAAAAAAAATGCTGAAGTATTAAAAATTTAATTACAAATAACAGATCTGATAATAATTGTTTTGAATCACTAAGATAATTACGTGAAAATCTCAAGTATGATAATCAATGTTACAAAATATTTGAATGTTCTAGCAATTAGCTACATAATTATTTTGATGATTCAATAACAAAATTCTTTCCATGTATGCCTTCATTTTCTTTCCATATCATATTTCAATTATAATGTATTCTTTAAAGCCATGTTATGAACTTTCAAAATTTGAAGATTGCAACTCTAATCGAATGTTTTCATCCCTTATTAAAATTGTCGTACTTTTTTATATAACCAAATGAATTATAAATGTATGTTTTTCCACAGAAATATATTAGTCTTTAAGAAAGACCCCCTTTCCCCTTTCTTGTCATTATCTCAAAAATATTATTTTTTTTACTTTGTATCACTTTATGCCACACTTCTATCAGTGCTATCTATTTACATGGCGTTAAAAAAAAGCATTAGCCGTACACTAAGATACCTTGCATTAGTCCTCACCAAGTCAGCTCCGATTCCTTTACGAGCGCTCTCACCTGGGCGAGGAGTGCCATTCACCAATCAAAATACGAGCCCTCGTCGAGCTAAGAATGTTTCATTACATCTCTCGCGACTTTCGATCACTTCGCCTTGACAACGCGCTTTTCGGCGTCGGCTGGATAGACGCCATGGTAACACCCTTACGCGAAGGGTGAACTCCCTGCGCATCCTGACGAGAAAACCGAGGGCACGGCCCGATAACGTCCTAACCCCCTTGAAGCGCGACCATGTACCTACAATTATTAAGGTAAGCCGATCTCCTCGAACGGATAGGTGAAGGTTTAATGCTGGGCGCAGGAGCGGAGCGGGATCACGCCGATGGACGAGAGGAGTCAGGCCGGTCGTTATTGGATATTTTCCAAAGGGGGAGAGTAAGCGGAAGAGAGGCAAGCTTTAACCCTCGCCTCGCTAAACGGGAGAGCTGGCGATTTATTAAATGCACCGTGACTAATTGCTCCGCCGCGCCACTCGGTGCGGAGAGACGCTCGGCGTCGCGGATACGCGTGAACGCGCGGAACGCGCCGATGGAATAACCCCCTGGCACGTTTAGAACGCAAATTATACCGTCGGGTCGAGAAGTAGAGGAAGAGCAGCACCCGAGCGAATTATTGTTGCGACAAATTATTATTAACTCAAACAGACGGCACGCTGGATGGAACGGAACGGTCAGGTAAATTTATATGCCGTGAATTTAAACGCGAGCGACAGCGACAAGAGAATTAACAAAATTAACGAGCGAGAAAGTAATCCACCTTGAAACTCGCTGATTCTGCTATTCGATCGAGAATCCCATGCGGGAAGAAAAACACAATCATGGAAATAATATCCACGCCAGCACGCGCGCGCGCGCGCGTTGTGTGTGTGTGTGTGTGTGTGTGTGTGTGTGTGTGTGTGTGTGTGTGTGTGTGC
>NW_012130096.1:3278718-3281751 GCF_000143395.1 Atta cephalotes
GATAAAAGATTCTGGAAAAAATTCTTAGAGTTCCATGAGAAGAAAATAAATAATTTTTGTTTCTTACAGTTTTCTGTAAAATCGATAGTATTTGAGTAAAAAATTAATTGAAGACAATTTTCGACAATTAATATCTTTAGCAATTAATATCTTATTAATTATTATACGAACATTACAAAATGGTAAAGGACTTTTCTTTTCAATTTAGTCCATTTTATCCCTATGTAAAAGATTTATTATTATTTTCCAAACCACTCTGTATATATATATATATAATTCGCGTTTCCCCTGTGCACGTTGCAATGTCGCATCAAGAAGCAATGATACATTTGTTCCAGAGTGCGAGCTCGCCGCGACGGGTGGC
This sequence comes from Atta cephalotes, assembly GCF_000143395.1. Lineage (NCBI taxonomy): Eukaryota > Metazoa > Arthropoda > Insecta > Hymenoptera > Formicidae > Atta > Atta cephalotes. Next base: position 3,279,083 of record NW_012130096.1, read on the forward strand.
GGTACCGGTGCTGGTAAAGGACGGGAAGCCGTGCGGGAGCGGCGGCGGCGGCGGCGGGAACGAGGGTAGTCGCGGCGGACCCAGCGCGGCCCTGGCAAGTCCGGCGCCGCACATGACGGCGGCCTCGAGTCCTCATGGCACCCATCACGCGGCGACCTCCTCGGTGTCCCATCACTCGGTCGTCGCTGGCGTCAGCCACGTCATGAGCTCGAGCCAGAGCCTGCAGCATTGCTCGTACACGCGGTCCAGCGCGCAGCAGGGCATGCAGCAGCAACAGCAGCCGCAGTGCGGCGCGTATCTACCGTTGCAGGGTCGAGCCTGGTAGTGCGCGCCATCCGCGGCGGGGGCCGCGGCCTACGCCAATCCCTCCGTCGCAGGCCCATGGGCCCTCGCCGCGGATCCAGCTGCCTGGTACGCCATACCCGACGACAGTCCTTAAGACTCTTAAGAGTGGGAGGGAAATGTGTGTGTGTAGATACGCGGATCTGCTGTCGTTTCATCGAATCGTTATTCGTGATTCACGCGTTGCGGAATCAACGGCCTCGGGATGAACCTGGAGCCTCGTCTCCGTCGCTTGCGGTCGCAAGCCTAGAAAGCCTAAAGGGAGAGAGACGCCAATAGTCGTGCGAGTCTCTCTGTGATTGAAATAATTCTTAGGAGCGCCGAATTTCTGATTGGCTGGAGTAATTCTTGCTCAAGGTTCATTCTCCCTTCAGGTTTTCTATAGTCGCGGCTGATCCGTCGCGGATCGTTTGAGATTGCGCGAGCGAGACCGCTCTCTCTTTCTATGTATCAGATTTAAGGAAAGACTCCCGTGAGCCATGCCCACGTGAATACCAAAAGGACAGTCTTCTTTTTCTTTCCTTTTTGTGAAGTGCATCCGTACATAGTCCGGTAACATGCTGCCCGATTAGAAACATTGACTCCAGACAACAAAAATCCAAAGTTGGTACGTAAGACGTCTAAAAGACATTTCAAAGACATTTTTAAGAAAATCGTATAAAAGATCTTATAAGAAACAAGAAAATTAAGAAATACACGTTTGTCTTTATAAAACTGTTCTACAACGTTAGTCGCAAGTCGACTTGTAAGCTTCTTATATAATAACATTATTGACACATTTGAATGCCTAAGCAGAAAAAACTAATCAGCGCTTAATGATCCTTTAATATCATTGGATCCTAGATCCAATGAAGAACTAAAAGCAAGAACCAATCATATTAAGGAATCACTAAGCGCTAATTGATTTCTCTGCTAAACGCAGCAAGCTTAGGATTGACTTACGATTAATGTAGAACGACACCAGCTCAAGACGTCTTACATCCGATTGTGGACTTTGTTTGGGACGTTACGGCAATCGACAATCGATGGGTATTTGTTCAGTGATTGTAGGGACTATTAGTGTGATAATTAGCGATCGCCTGTGGTCGGTGAGTACGCGCTCGCGGTTGAAAATGCGCCAGCCAAGGGTGATATTACGATGAGAACACTCGAATCGGGATCATCGTGCATCGCTATAGTAACCGTCACCGTGATTTTACATCTGTCATCGCGTAAATCGAATGTGAGTGCACACGTCGAATCGAATGAAGCCTCACGTTTTACGTGGAATGGCGGCTTCCCCGAAGCACCACGAGAAGAGATTTACAACATGCGTGTTGTAAATTTTTCTACGGATCAACTGGAGCCAGTGTTCATTTCCCTCAAATCTCAATTAACGATCATTAAACGATACTCGCGACGCGATCCATTTTTGTTCTTCTCGAAGAAGAACCACCTACATTCGAAAATTTCAATAACACATTTTAATCTCTCACTTTGCCCGCTGAGATCACCATATTTTTTAAACCTGCGAACGAGATAACACATTTGTTTGCGAACGATATTCTCTGATTTTTTTTTAACAAAAATTTATTTAACTCGTTTTATTTCTTTCAATTATTTTTTAATATATAATATTATATACTTCGATATTCAGACGATTTTAGCGTTTTGAAAATAAACTATAATAAAAAGAGTTTTATGAATTCGTACGATCTCTTCGTGTAAAATAATAATCGACTTTTATTAGCGTCAACGCCGTCGTTAAAGTACACTATTTTTCGTAAAACGTATGCAAAAAATGTTTTCGGTCGAGGGAGAAAAAAAGTTCTAGTTTTTTTTGTAGAATCGCGCGCGGGGGAAGCTCGTATATCCGAATTTCGGTGATTTGCGGAGGATCGCTCGCCTGTGCACGAAATAAACGACATTGTAAAGCGCCGCGGCGCCAGGAAACAAAACACGACCGCGCCATGCTACAATCGAGCATGGGAGTCGAAACGGATTGTTCGCTCGCGAAATTATCGTTGGCCCGGGTGTCCACTCGATGGATTGGAAATCCGTCGATTCGAATTACGAAATAGTACACTGGCGTCGCGTGATTGTGACTCGATTTCACCGACAGCGCGACATCCGAGACACGCTCTCGCGAGCGACATTGTCGCTCGGAAAGTCGCTTCCAGACAATGTGCACGTTTGTCAAACGTTCGACGAATTTCCGGCGCCGCGCGCGCCCTGTATTTACGCGACAGATTTTGCTGCATTGTCGCGCGCAAATACAATACACACACACACACACACACACACACACACACACACATATATGTGTGTGTGTGTGTGTGTGTGTGTGT
>NW_012130096.1:3291800-3297712 GCF_000143395.1 Atta cephalotes
TAATTTTATATTATTATATATATATATAAAATAATATAAAATTATTATTATTATTATATTTAATATAAATTTCACAATTAAACAAAATGTTTGCATTTATTTTTATCTAAAGTATAGAATATTATCAGTCTTTATTCAATTGTAAATCATTAAAGAGAACAATGAAAATTAAAATATAATACATATTGAAATGTCAGAAACATTCCGCGAGTAATTACATTGAAAGAGTCTGGTAATAGCTACCAAATGTTGAGTGAAATAATTCCAATTAATTTATAATGTATTATAATAAAAAATCATTTGATACTGACTTTCTAAATCTTTAGTAATTATCACCAAATGATTGATTATATTAATTATTATGTTATAATACTTATTAAATATTTAAAAAAGTAAAATTAATTATCACACAACATTTAACTATTGTCAAACTCTTTTTTTTTTTAGTGTATCTAAATTCTTTGAAGTCTGACTTTTTTTATAAATGGGACATGTATTATTTAATTAGTTAGTTAGTTTTTAAAAGTTTGTGTGAGATATCGTTAAAAAATGAGATTGAAACGTAAAAATTGATGGATGAGATGCGAAACTCTTTGAAAAATAAAAAAATGTGACAATTTTATTTATCAAATAATATTATAATTAATGTTTTATCAAGTAATTGATAATGAAATTGGTAAAAGTTATGTAGGAAGATTCAAAAATATTCTCGCATCTATAAGTATCAATCAATAATATTTCTTCATCAACAGTTATTTTTCCTATATAATCATTGAAATATAAAAGGCTTGAAAATTACACTCATTTAACAATGTATAATAAACAATTTATTTTAATTTAACACAAGTCTTAGTTGAACTGAATAACTTAATATTTACTAAAGGTATAATTTTTTAAAGCTACTGGGGGAGGGGGGAGGGGATAATACTCTATACGTGTATAGAAAGAATTAAAAAGTCATATGAGTAATGTAGGGTTAATAAAGCAGCAATCCAATAAAATTAATAGAGCATGCGAGCGATATTATTCTCGATTTATCGAAATCAGCATGCGCAGGTATCTCGTTGCGATTCGGTGCTGTACCGATTGTAAATTCATGAAGGAAAAGGAGAAGAGACGCTGCCACCCTACACCAGCCCCGTTCATGAATACCGAGGAGACAAAATCATGGGGTTGTCTCTCGGTCTAAGATGTCTCGCAGGAGCAGCGGCAGACGGCGATGGCAGTGACGTGATGGCGGTGCCACGTTCTTGCTGCAGAGGATGCTAATGCCCGCCCGGGCCGTCGCTGCTCCCTCGCAAAGGGTTGCCTTGTTTGCTGTAGGAACGGGCGAGTCTCCGAGCTGGCACTCGTAATTCATGGGACCGTAGATTATATCGGAGTCTACCCTCAGCGTGCCGCGCGCCCCCTGGACTCAATTAGATTCCCGTCAAACTGTTATTACAGGGAAGTGCCGTCCCGAATAAAATGCTTATTAATTACCGCAAGAATACCTTCCTCTCCGCAGCTCCTCGATGAAACGTCTTCGCGGCGGACATGGAAAATGACGTCGAGAATGTTTTTAAGATGCTTTGAGAGATGAATTTTTGTTTGATATTAACAATGTTTGATATTAACGATATCTAATTTTTTATGCCGTAATTTTGATAACGATTTTACATTATCAGTGTGCCGCGAGTCTTCAGATGGCGAGATAAATCATGAACGCGCAATAACTTACGATATTTAGATGTGCAGAAGTTTCTAGTTATTTATAGAATGCGATTCTGCATTTTTTTGCAGAAACAACATAGATTTATGCAAAAATCATAAAAACAAAATGCGCGAATGTATTGATATTACAATATTTCGTAAATATTCTCAAACATAATAATAGTAATATAATTATATAACCGTTCGATATTTAATAATTAGTAATATTAGATAGATGAGTTAAATTTAAATTGCATAAATTTCTACCCGATTTAACTAATTTTTCTACAGTTTTAGCAACTTTAGTTTGATTATTATTATAAAAACTTATTTTCAATGAATAATAATAAACTTCACATCCGACGAGATTCTTTTGTAAAACAAGAATCTATGAAGATTGTAGCAAGTAAAATTTATATATGTAACGTAACAATTCTTTTACGGAAACACCGCACTTTTGCAAAGATCGTACTTTATAGGGATGATCAAAATGCACGATTGAATAAATGATCCATGCCCCGACCAAATCCATCATCTCTTTGGCAGGGCGACGGAGTCAGAGCCAATTTCTGTCTTGCCAGAGGTAACGCTATACCATGGCGCGATATAGATACCTGGTACATGGGTGCAAGAGCGAATATCGCGAATTCCCTTGTCCTCCATAGGGCAAAGGCATCCTACCATGGCAATTACCTACGGTACAAGGGAGTCGAGTAGCAATATCTGGACCGTTATTCAGTTCGGTTATCCCGACTGGAATGCTTTGTGTCGCCGACTGGCTGCATTTCTATCTGTATAAACGAACGTCTGTGAGATATTCACGCCATAAATTTTGCATTATTCCAAATAAATTTTAATCTCGCGGTAGACAAATCTGATCAAAATTCAATCGATTAAAAAGAGATTGTGGAAAGATATTCATTCAATAAGCTTAAATTCCTAATCTATAAATCTAAAAATAAACTTCAATTCTTATTTTCTGTTATTTCTTTCTATTGACGTTATTAAAATCCATTTGCTATTATTCCATCCAAAAATTGAGATTAATAGAAAGGAATACGTATAAAAAAGAAATTTCGAAACTTTGCTTTTAATCTCGATGACTAAAGACGTAATATTTTGTAAGGTAATTTTTCCTTATAACGTCACGTAATATATTTATACTTTGCAACATTTATCTCTTTTAAATTTGTCATGTTTGTGTATACAAATTATCAATATTAATTCTTCATGTATTAACATTGATATTAATTTCATAATTTTATGTTATAGAAGTATTCATTATAAACTTGTCAGTTACAATCTGAACTTTATAATTGTAGATTGCTGCCTATTTAAGTTGGAAATATATCTCGTGTTACAACAGTAAATTATTATTTTTAAAATTACATTAGAAAATCAGAACAACGTTAATGTTCGGAAATCTTTCTAAAAGAATCTTTTAATTCAACTCTTAATTTTTCTAAGATTTCTAGTTAAAGCGACATCATTCTTTTAGTTAGAATATCATTTATATTGTAAAAGATTAAAAAAAATGAAAACAGACAAAATTAATAAACTTTATCTCATAACTTGTAAATAAAAAAGATAATTTTTTATGTAGCATATCAACAACGTGAATTCGAACGAATTAATCAATCTATATGTAATCAAAATGAACGAGACGCATTCTTCCGGGTAATTCCATTTATTTCCATATATATGAATCAAAATTAATAATAATAATAATAATTGTTAAAGCTTCAATGTAACGTTTAATTCGAGAATAAAACAAGCTCATAACAACGTCTAGATAATTAAAGCGATATATGTGATACATTTTTAAAATAAATACATAACATATACATTATCCTATTAACTTGCCATTATATTTTCCAACTTCCGCTTATGTTTTTAACAAATAAGACACCAAGACGGACATCGTTTTGGCACAATATGTGGACTATCGTATATTATCGAGAAAATCGCGAGATCGGCTTAACAAAAAAAAACCCCCCGAAGAAAAAGCCGTCGCGTAACTTCCACCGATGACGGACCGTGATGACGTACGGTCGCAAGGAAAAACGAAGACATTAGCCGCACACATAGCTCAAGCCGCGCAGGGGGTTCCTGTCTTCCACGGAGGAGAGCGTTAATGTCCGCATACTCTCGCGATCGAATATGCGCGAGCGTATCATCCGGCCGCGTGGACCGCGAGGTAGGGAACGCGTTGGTGGGAACATCTCCGCCTATGACGGATCCCTACTCCACGACGGGTGACCGCCCCACGGATACGCCCCAGAAACAAGCCCAGCGCGGCGTGGGTGGCAGGGATGTCTCTCTTTCTCTCTTTTTCTCTTTCTATCCGAACGAGAATTTCGGGACATTCCACCTACTGACCGAGACTCTCCGGACCCGGAGACGAGTGATTGCTCTAAGCGATCCGATTGATTCGACGTTGCCGAAAATAGCAACGCCGAATCGGCCGGACAAACCGGAAGAACGACTGTCAGTCTGCTAAAATTCTGAACATCACGCGGAAAAAGACAGTTTACTAGCGAGGCGAATCTTGCGCCATCGTGATGAAGCTATGGTGATGACAATATTTTTTTTCTCATAGTGCGGAAGCTAAGCCAGCACATTTGCTGCACTTGTTCGAACAAGTACAATGGCTGCGTTCGGCAGAAAAAGTAACTTTGAAATTATTGTAAAATTCTTGAATACGATTGATCTTAGTTCCTCATCCAGGCAGAACAAGTCGTTAAGATGTCAAAATGACTTCAAAATCTCACTTCAGCAAGTCATTTTTTATTCATTTCCGATTCATTTTAATGTCATTTTGACGTTATTTGTAACTTGTTCTGCTTGAGCATTGAATCTGATATAAAAAAAATTCATATTCATATCAAATCATATAATATTAAAGAAATCTTATAATAATTGTAAAGCTGTTTTTTCTGCTAAACGCAGGGAATTATTAAACGTTTTTTTACAAAATAAAGGCAATACAAGATTTTTTTATCTAATATTTTTGCAATAATCACATGCAATAATCACGTGCACATCGTAGTAACGTTATTAAATTACGATTATGTGATGTGGTATGTATGTATTGTGTAAGAATTATTAGAATTTATAATTATCATTGTAATAAAGATTCTGACCACAACGCGATTATAACAAATATAATAAATGAAAGAATTATAAGAATAATTAAAAGAAAATGCATCATTTATAGTATAAAAATGACGCGTTAAATAATCATACTAATAATTATTTTGTCGATTTTATCAGAGAAATTTATTTAAGATAAATCGTAAGAATAGTTTAGTCTTTAAGTAGCAATATTAATTTTTCCTGTTTCCTTCTTCCTTCTACATCTACATAAAAACCCAGATAAAATACAAAATTAATGCCATTTTAGTTAAAAAAATTATTTAAAAATCATTATATCACGTGAAGAATTTATCATAAAATCATCATCAAATGAAATCACTATGATTTCTCCAAAAATGGCTTCTATTAATGTCTTTATCTAATTATGATTTAATTATGATTTTGTTCTATCTAGATAATTAAACAGTCAACATCTCGCGATAATCATTTTACTTTCTGCAATAATTCTATATTATTATTATTAGATATTGTTATTGTAAGGAAAGCGGTTATCTTAATTATTTTACCGCGCGCAATGCTCTTAATTTTATTTTCCCATCGCGAAAGTCACCCCCATAAATGAACGAGTAAACGTTCCAACTATCGGGTCACATTGAAAGATCTAAATTCAACGAACATGCAGAAATCTCCTGCAAAATCAAGGACTCTCTCCCTCCCCCTCTCTCCCTCTCCCCGATTCAGGCGAGGCGCAGTAACCAGCAACCAGCAGGCGGTTGTCGGAAAAACAGTTGCGAGAGCACAAAAGCCCGTCGCCTGTCTAACGAGCGATTAAGCTCCACGTCGACGAGGACGAGAACGAAGACGGTTGGCACGAAAAATGTCATAAGATGGCATTGTGCCTGGCGTGGTACTCGTGGCTCCATTGGCGCGTACACGATGGCACATTGTTTATCGAGCGGCTGGTACATAGGCACGCTGCGCACTCGCGGCTTTTGTCAAATTATGCCAATGCTCGCTCTCCCCCCTCCTTCTCTCCCTTTTTTTTGCGCTCGAACGTAGGGCACGTATGTACCCATCAACATGTCGGACCTATCTGGAGAGGAAGAGAGAAGGGAAGAAAGAGA